>NW_020798167.1:0-87191 GCF_002237265.1 Aspergillus thermomutatus | reverse complement strand
GCCCCAGTCCCAGCCCCAGCCCCAGCCGCAGAACCATCAGAGAAGCCGACACCAACCTCCGGAACGAGTACGCCCCGTCGCTACTTGGGACAACAGGCTATCATGGACAAGTCGGAAGAGGAGGCTCGGATGGATGCCGCCGGTCTGTCTCAGGAGGAGAAGGAACTGCGCAAGAAGGAGAAAAAGAAGGGCTTGTCTCGGGAACAGCAAGAGCGCCTGGCTGCTTACGAACTGGAGCGAAAGAAGGCTCGTGAGGAGCGGGTCAACACTCTGGCAACCAAGTTGGTCGACAAGCTCAGCGTTTGGACCGAAACCGACAAAGGTCCCGATGTAACCCGTGCATTTGAGGAGAAAATTCGCCTTGAGGTGGAAAATCTGAAGATGGAATCGTTCGGTCTGGAGATTCTGCATGCCATCGGTGCTACCTACACATCAAAAGCCACCTCGTTTATCAAGTCTCAAAAGTTCCTCGGTATCTCCGGTTTCTTCTCCCGGCTGAAGGACAAGGGCACTCTGGCCAAGGAGACCTGGACTACAATATCGACTGCTATCGATGCGCAGATGACCATGGAGGAGATGGCCAAGCTGGAAGAGAAAGGCGGAGAGGACTGGACCGATGAGAAGAAGGCGGAGTACGAGAAGAAGGTCACGGGCAAGATTCTGGCGGCCGCATGGCGAGGCAGCAAGTTTGAGATTCAGAGCGTGCTGCGCGACGTTTGTGATCAGGTCCTGGGTGACAAGCGCATCAAATTAGAGAAGCGTCTTGAGCGCGCGCACGCCTTGGTTATTGCCGGCAATATCTATTCAAAGGTAAACTCTTCCCGTTCGAGCTCTACCACGTCACAGGAAGCTAAGTGCAGAAACTACAGGCAGAGCGCGATCCCGAAGAAGAAGGAGACTACATGGCCTTTGAGCAGCTCATGGCTGAGGCCATGTCGAAGAAGGGCAAGGACGAGAAGAAGAAGAGGAAGGAAAAGTCGAAGCATGAGCATCACCACCACGAAGAAGAAACCACCGCATAGATACCTAGTCTTGTTTATGTCCTTGCCCCAAGGCCCGTTTGCTGAGCTTGTGGGTTACAGCTGTCTATTTAATCTCCTCCATTCGATTCTGTCCGTTGGGTGCTTGGATACGTGCATTTACGCCTTCATGGCCCATTCGGGACTTCACATATTTGCACGTACAGTATATTGCATTTTAATGATAGATTGGGTTGTTGACCGGCACCTTGTTCATCAAATCTCCACTGGCTGCTTAGTCGGACGACCATGATATATCGGCCACTACATGGGGTCCTGGTTCGACAGTCACAACCGATAGGGCAATGTAATTACTTTGGTCCGCCTAGAGCCGAGTCTCCCCTTCGCCCACGTTTCTTCGGCTCCTCTCATTCCCCGGCTGTCAGCGTTCTGCTGCACTGAAGATCAGAGCCAACTGCTCATAATTCAAAGCAAAGCTTGATTATAATTACAACAAGACTCTTCTAGACGGCAGTGCACCTTGATTCGGAAAGCTGTTTCTGAAGCAGGAACCATACCACTTGCCAGCCTCAACAGCATGCTGATAATGAAGAGGGTGAGCACACGAGCAACTATATAAAACAAGGCAGGGGCTATCTGTTACTGAATGATACAGCCACATCGAATTTATCATGATTATCTGTATGTATGCCCTTGAGGATGAGTGCATTGTGCTGTGAGGCCACACCAGTATAATATTGGCATTTCAAACGACCCTCACAGGTCTGAATTTCGAAGCAATAGGAGGTCAGGGCGTGGTTTCAGAATAGAATGCGCGCTTCGGTTCGGCCAGAGCCGCTGCCCCCACAGCCACGCGAGGCTGAACAAACATGACCAGTAAATATGGAGAATGATCCTGGCCGTCATGAAGGCAGATTAGACCTGTGATTCTTGATGGTGGTAGCCGAGCTATCAGTATGCCTCGTGTGGGTTTGGACTATTTCTCTGGAGTAGATACATCCAGGCGCTTGACATGGGATGTTATCGAGAGCTGACCCCTTCCTTAGGTATCCTACGGTCAGCTAGGTCTTAGTCTCCTGCATGTGCTTAACACAGCCCTCGGAGGCATGGATCATTCAAGGGATTAGCAGCGCTAGACTATGCTGCGCCAGCCAGTTTCTGCGCCTCATTTAATGTAAACACCGGCGGCGCAATTGCATTAATTTGGGGCCACATTCTTGCGCACTCCAGTCGCGTTGTACAGGCATGATGGCGAGTTTCAGCCTCGTGATCACATGGAATCGACGGGATAGATAGCGAAGTCCGGAGGGCCCTGTTCGACTTATAGGCTCATCGTCCGCTCTCACGATGAAAAGAGGAAGCATGCTTCTCTGGAGTCCCCAGAGTTCGACGAACGGCCATGTCAGGAGACGAAGTTCAGCTTACCCCAGAATCACCAAGCACCCCCACAAAGCCTCCCCTGTGTCAAGCCACACTCGATGGAACTCGGTCACCACTGGGTAGCGCTTCGGACGCTGGTGTCATCTCGTCCCCTCCCTCACCGACAGATACTCTGTTCAGCCCCACAGGTTCAACCACCACTGATATCACGGATGACTATGGATGGCAGACTCCAGTCAAAGGTCGACAAGCACTGTCGACTACACTAAACACAGACAACCTCGAATCTGCCCAAGGTGAAGAAAATGCCGAATCGGGGGGAGATGAGGCTCGAGCCGGACACACACAAACCTTCAAGACGCATTCCCTAACCAAGCCGTGGGGACGGGCGAAGAGAGCAAATAGCTTGGATCTCAAACTCAGCATTTCTTCTCTGTATTCAGAGAATGTCAGCAAGGCGTTGTTAAGCAAGCGAAAGGAAAGTTCAACTTCCCCTGTCGATAGTAGTGCATGGGTCTCCGACCACGCGAAATTCCCTGAGGGAATAACATGGCCACCCACACAGGCCGGACAGAAGACATCGAAGCGATCGCGGCACACCAAGATCGAGTACTGGACATCAGAACAGGCGAGGAACATCAGTACAGAATTTTCGGGAGAAGGGGCATGGATTCTCAGACCAAGAGCAGCCAGCGATGTTGGTGGTGGGAGGAAATCCGATTTGGATCCAGTAGTATCCTTCACGCAGGATCAATGTGCTGACCAAACTTCGTCATCCAATCTAATCATACCGAGCATCACCATTTCCCCTCCAGAAGATGATCAGATTGACTCAGCCCAGATTATGAACGACCAACATAATCCTCATAGCAAGAGCATGCCACCGGGAGACGGCACAATCCAAGTCGCATTGACTCTCCTCTCCACTCAGTATTCTTCCACGTCCGCCAAAGACCAAGATGGCATCCAAAAGTCTCTTTACAAGATTATACCGCTTGAGATTCGCAAGCGTTTGAGAGAGGACGACCAACACTGCCCAGCATGGACAACAAAGGGCTTGCGATGCAGGAAGCCGCACAGAGCAAATGTCTCACGCGTTACGCATTTGCTAGACACCTTGACTGCCATCAAACCCAGTCAAGTATTCCAATGCATGAGTGATCTAATCACTGTTGCATTATGTTCTTCGTCACACCAACGTGTCGCGCGGAAGGAGCTAGAAACCTGGCGAAAAGACATCGACAAGCTACACGACATTCAGCAAGACCAAAGACACATTGCCTCTCATACAAATCAACGCATTTTAGCCCTTGCCGACTGGATGAGCACTCTTAGTGGTGCGGGAAGTTTCTCCAAGAAAGTAGAAACGCCCCCACCACCAACAACCAAAGAGAGCATCCCCAGCAACATTCCGCAAGTATTCACCTTGATCCAAAAGTTCAGACCCCACGTTACCGGTGACTCGGTACGTTTGTCTGTTTCGGAAGCCCTCGAGAAGCTTTTGATCAAGCCCCTCATGGACAGCGAGATCAAGAGGGTAGGAAGCGTATATGTTTACTGGCAACCAGGGAATTTCGGACACCTCAAGATCGGCTATTCAAAGGACATTGGCAAGCGAATAACGGCATGGAGCAGCCAGTGCAGCAAGCCGATGGAAGTGTACTATCCAAAACGGGGCAGCGACGAGGAGTCTCTTCAGGTCAGCCATGTCTGCCGCGTGGAAAAGCTAGTGCACATGGAGTTGAAGAACTACAGACGGGCCGAGGAACAGTGTCCGGGGTGTGGAAAAAGGCATATCGAATGGTTTGAGGTCTCACGCCACCTTGCGACAGAAGTCGTGCGCAAGTGGATGGCTTGGATGCGAACGTCTCCGTATGAGCAGCGAACATGCGGAGGGACAACCGAGTGGGTATTGAAAGACGAACAAAGGAGGAAATTAAGGGATCTATCGCAACCGCTCCACGATATTGCAATTTCCCGCCAGAATGTGGAGAAGGGGGAGAGAAAAGTCCGTCTTCATGATCACCGTCTATCAGTTTCTGGTACGGGTAGGGCAAGGTCTCTACGAACGAGGAGTAAATCAATGTAGCCGCGGCGACGATGTGAATTCACACTACGACGGTACGGCCTGATGTCCAAGTTTACTATATCTGTTTGGCCCAATCGTATATTGTGGAGTTATCGCCCTGAACTAATAAGATTCTTTGAAAGGTCTGAATACAATTTCTTGGCTTTCACCCGAAGAGTCTGTTTTGTCAGACTCCGTACTGTCGCTGTAGTTAATTGATTCTTTATGGATTGTTGTAGTGCGCTGTGAACCAACTCAATGTCGATCTTGATGCCCATGGTGTCAGCTACTCTGCGCTAATTGGATTTATATGGCAAACGCACATACGCGGAATGAACAGGATGAAGGTCTGATTCTTCTAATCTGTCTGTCTAATCTAGTCTACAGAGAGGAAATGCGATACCAGCAAGGATAGTGTCAAAACTATGTTAATCTCTAAGTGTGGCCCGGTAGTCCGATAATCCGCCCTTACGGCTCAACATCCAGACCTGCTCGCAAAATCCGTGAGCAGGCGGAGAATGGGTTCTGTGCAGTGAGGGATTTTCTTGGGGGATGGGAGGGTGTCAAAGTTGAAGGAGGAGGCGATGTATCGGTTTGCCTTTTTTGGGAACTATACAAGTGGGCATCAGGTTGTGGCCTGAGTAGATGCTTTGTTTTGAATATTTACCAACCACTATGTTAGTACCTGGTGTGAGGTTAAATTCCGTAGGGGATAGCAGATTGGGTCAATTGGAGTTGGACCATGGATGCTCATATTCAGGTACAAGCCAGATATTCATTAGAGAATGTGCAGATCCATGTGCTGCTCACTATGACCTCAGAATCGCTACCTGAACGACTTCTCTTCCCCTTCCCCTCTACACCCACGATCTCTCACATTCTACGTTCATGAGACGCACTACATCCTACCACTACAATCGTTATCAGTCACTCGTTCAACATACAAGATGGAGTTCCAGTCTCAGATGGCCCAATACTCCCTTGACGACATGATGATCGACGATGCCAGCGCATCACTAGACAGCTGCATGGACAAGCACCCCTACGATCTCAATGCAACATACAATGAGGCCCTGGGCTGTATCATGCCTCCCAGCCCACCATCCACAGACGACATCTCAGACACAGAATCAGAAGCAGCGACAGAAGTCGTAGAAGAGATAGAGCTCAGAAGGGCCCTGCCCTCCCGTCTAGAAGTCACCTTCACCACGCCAATAGACGGCGTTGACCCATTGCAACGCAAGCTATCCAGGCTTACGATCAGGACTCGCGAACGCGTTCTGTATTTCTTGTCTCTGTACGGTATTTTCATTCAATATGCCTTGTATCCCACTGAGGAAAGCGGGATCCAGGGTGTACACGATGCTCTGCCTGTCGTGCTCCTGGTATCGAGGGAGAATATGCCTGTGTCAATGTGGAGGAAAGGAGTGAAGCGCGCGTACGAGTATCTTGTGGACGTTGAGGGCTTTCCGGCCATCGAGATACCCGTGTCGGGACAAGAGGCTCGATCCGATGATGGAGTGGACGAGCGGATGAGCCGTGAGTGCAAGGTGTATCTTGCAAAGCTAGTTGCTCGTGAGTCCTGATGGCCATGGCTGCTTTGTCGAGACCGAAGGTCTGGCTTTCATTTGTGAGAAAGAGAATTGACCGCTTTGATTGATTTTGTTCAAGCTATTCAAGAATTTGGCTTGCAAAGAAAGTTGCCAAAACGCCGCGACACATGGCGAGGCTCCGTCGCTCGACCAATTTTTGTATATCAAATGTTGCTCCTGAATCACGCACTTGAGTGTATATGGATCAACACCCTGCAACGAAGTTAGAAGCCAAAGCACGCCGCCATATTTAGGACAAATTTGCTCATGTGAAGAAATTAAATGTATATCGCAGAGAGATGGAAGAGAAGAAATCCAAAAATGAGAATATCGCCTCGATTGGCTTGCTCTATATCACAAATGCCCCATCAGTAGATATATCGAAAGACAACAAACATATCGCGCATCGGGTATCTAACAATTATACCAGAGAGTGCAAGTAGCAGGAAAGATCGACATCATTACCATGTATCTATCGCTTAGGCAAAAAGAGAAGATAATGAAACTAGAAGACTGATGAAGGCGGCTGAAGGGTCAAAGGAGCCACGGCCGTGATAAAGAATGGAAAAGGACCTTGGTACGCCACAAATGCAGTAGATATGGGTAGAAATCGGGTAAGAAATGTAAGAGTGATCAAAAAAGAGTTGCAAAAAAATGATGGCCCAAGGGGGAAAAAAAGAATGAACGGGCCTGCCCGTCAAGGACGTTGTAAAACTAAGGAGACCATGCTCAGTAGCCGATGGCCTCATTGTCAAGCATCTCGATAAGAGATTCCAACTCCTGAGATGGCAACAAAGGATCCGGAGGCTCACCGACAGGACTCAACAGTCCCCGGGCTCTCTCTCCGTCCTCAAGAAGCTCGTCTGGTGAGAGGACTCTGCCGCCCAGCTGTACGTCGTTGACATGCACGCTATACTCGAGAGCCTTCTTGCCTTCTTTGATCAGCTCCTCTGTCCACCCGAGACATCGTTTGAGGCTTTGATTTATTTTCTGACTGTCCGCCAGCAATTCTTGGTGTTTCGCAATATCGATGAAGAATCGCTTCTCATCTTTCACTCGATGGCGCGCATCGTGCTCAGCAAGCGAATCGGGGCTGAGAACGCCCTCGTCCACGGTGGAATCCTCATCACTATAATCCGACAGTTCCTCCGGAGAGCGAATAGACGAACGCTCGCTTTCTACCTCATCCAATTCGTTGGTTATCGATAACGAAGTTCCGGAGAAGGACCGTGTAGATGGCGCCATGGATAAACGCCCGGAGCGACTCAGACGGCGATATCTTCGCAACTCTGCATTCTGCTTGCGCATCTCCCGCTCTAGGGTACGATTGATCGCAAGCAAGGACGAGTTGCTGATTTCCAAGTCAAGGATTTTTCTCTCAATCCGCGCGTTGAGAACGACATCGTTGTTTGCCTGTCCGGAACTATCCGATTTCACCGGACTCTGTGCAGCCGCTGAAACATGGGTGTCGACCGAAGTCACAGATCCATTGCTGAGAATTCGAGGCCTGAGCCCCGGCATCGACTCGAACGCGGCACACTCCGTGTCAATCGGCGATTCGGCCGTTGATACAATAATCGGGCTTGGCTTTAGGCCTTCCTTTGGATGAGCGCCACTGCTGGCGGAGTCGAGACTTGATGATTTGATGTGCCTGACGGCTGGAATAGGTGGTCTTGCGGGGAATGTGCCCGAGAAAGAGCTATGAGCTTGAGCGCTAACCTGGGAAAGGTCATCACGCTGTGAGCTGACCTGTGAGGTGCCGTCCGAAACTCTGGCGGCGGAGTCAGCGAGCTTAGCTGGCCGTAACCGCGGCGAAGCAGCTGTGAGAGCTTTTGGTGCCAACACAGGACGAGACGAGCCTATCGATCGCCGCTTGACCGTCGGAGCTGTGATATTTGCCTCCTCGCCTTGAGACTGCTGCTGATGTTCTCCATTGGCATAGACAAACGTAGCGGGCGAGGATGGTTTGCTTTGTGGTTTGGATCGGATGTCCACCTCGGAGGAATTCGGAGACCGTGCATCGTAGGCATGAAAGAACATTCGTGAAGCGGAAGAGTCGGAATAAGAATTCGGCCGTGAAGTATTAGGGTGTTCTGTTGTCAGGGTCTTTGTGCGGTTCCCTCTGGACGGCTCCAACCTCCCGTTCGCGCGGGCGGGACTCCGCTCCGTTCTGCAACCTCCTGAGCTCGCACCATGGGCGACACCTGCATGCGAATACGGAATTTGCGGCGAGGACTGTACGCTGGATGGTGCATTGCTCGGGGAGGGAAATCCATCGCGTCTGCTATTGCGAGAACCTGATCGAGGGGTGATGTTTGCACTGAGGAAGGAGGCGGTCTCGGCATCAGGAGTCGAAGAGGGGTGTTCTGATGGGGCGAGTCTCTTCGGGGTGCGATAACCACCGGGACTAGCAAGCTTGGGAGTCAAGGGAGATTTGCTGGTCCGATTGAAGGCGGCACTGAGCGTTGGCGTGAAAGGTTTGGCGAGAGGGCCATTGTTTTGTTTATCGGAGGTCATAGTTGCGGGACTTGAGGGGCGGAAAGGAGGAGGACGACTTATGGCATTGCGACACTCCACAAGGATCTGCAAGCATGATGGCACTCGGCCAGCAGAGAGAGCGACTTCAGCAGCGTGAGTAGTCTGGCGGACGATGTGAGGGACCCAATACAGATAAGCCGAGTGGTAAAATTATAGATTGAGGGGATATTGGAGAGGCAAGGGTGATGATAATAATAACAATCATTCTTAGTCTAGACTAAGGTATTATTTGGTCCGACAGCGCATCCGCCCCAAAACAGTCTAGTGTGTCTCGTGCTTTCACCGCAACTGTTGCTCCAGGCGAAACTCGGCACATTCCTGGCAGAGTCACATAATCCCCGGATATTCAGATCGATAATCAGGATGATCTGACTGAATCTATCTATCTGTCAACCACTTGGCCTTCTCGTGTCTGGTGACTCTTCTTGGGTTGACCTTATCCTGATCATGTTGTCCTTGGACCTTGCTCCCGCATGGGCTGATCAACATCCGCCAACATGGTTATTGGGTCAGATCCTGCTCAATGACCTCATGAGGAATGTTGATTGACTTGTCTCATGTTTTGACCAGACGTTTGAACAAATGTTGGTGCTAGTAATTAAATCAGATGGTGAAGAACCGCAGCTAACTGAGGATCGTGTCCGACAACTTGTAATCTAGTGTCTCATATATGACAAGAGAATTCGTTGATGCCACAGTTTGTTTTGAGAATCAACTTCTTCAAAGGTTTCGCCCCCTGAATTTATGACGGCAGAAGACTTGCACCCCTCGTTATGGGAAGAAGGCGTGGTGAATATCTAGGAAAGCTGCTGGGCGCAAGCGGAGAATACGGCCGCAATGCTATGGTTTGAGGACTGACGAGATTATTGGAAACCCGGATTGAAGAAACAACAGCTGCGAAAACAGATTGTCCCGCCGCTTGGCTGGGAACCTCATCTGTGATAGCCCCATATATCCGTACGCGAACAGAAGTAAGGGTTGCCTGGTCAGCGAGGTTCAAACGGCGTCGTCGTACCCATCTGTTTCTACTCAGCACACTAGTGTGAGTCGAATTGGCGGCAGTGACCACCTTGAAGGACCAGTTCAGTAGGCTGTGGACTTGCATGACGATATGATGGGCCTGATCCATCTCAATCAGCCGTATGGAAAGGCGTCTTTTCTCGCAGGCTTCGGAATGTTTCATGTGAAGAAAAGACGCCTTTGCCGTGGGTCGTGAGGTTCGTGAGATGGCTCTTTTGTCGCCTTTCTTTTTCGTCCGTTTGCCTTCGGTGTGTTCGCTGTAAGCAATGGAGAATCCTCGGTGGTACACTGGACGGCTTCCTTGATGGTTTCCCTTGAGAGGCAATAATCGACGTGATCATTGAATGCTTTATCCTCTGCGATCTGAGGCCTGGAGCAGATTGGACAATCCCAGAATTCCGTTTGGCTTTCTGAGTTAGGAAATACGGTTGTGTCGCCTTCTTTGTTCGTTTGCTCGGTGTGGGAAATTTCCTGGCTGAGCTTCTCCAACTCGTTGATGTCGTCTTGCCTTTCCTGGCGCGCAGCTTCCTCGAAAGCTTCCTCTGCACCAATTTGCTCTTCTGTCATTGCATCAGACATTTTGCCCGCGACAGACCTCGACTGCGATGCCGCGCCAAAGAAATTAACATCCACTTTCTTCGTGCTGATCAGATTGGTGCAGCGGAGACCAAGAAGTCGGAGTTTCATATTTGGGATCTCCTTTTCCAGCTTCGCTAACATGGGGAGTGAGAATGCGTAGAGGTCTTTGGCGAGGGAAACGGCTCTGGGCGGCTGGCATTGTCTGGAAAGCACTTCAAATGTGGCCAGCTTGACCTTGAGGACTAATGTACGACCTTTGCACTCTGTACGAGCCAAGTCCTTCTCAAGTTCCTGCGCCGTATCCCAGAGTTTCTCTCGGAGTAATTGTTTGTCGCCGATTTCATTGAACGTGCGCTCAGTGCCGACACTCTTTCGTTCATAGTTCTCCACGGGCTGAACCTGCGTTCTTCCCAAGCCGAGAAAGCACTGAATCAGGAAATGGAATGCTTTTTCACCGAACAGTCGCGTCAAAAAGGCACGCTGAGGGTAAATGTCACCGCATGTCTTTATGCCGATTGCATCAAGTTCACGCTCAAACACACGACCGACACCGTTCACTTTCCGGACCGGGAGAGTTCTCATGAACTCCATGATCGCATCTCTCTCATTTGGGACACGAAACTGTCCATTCGGCTTGTTGCGATTGGAACAGATCTTGGCGATCTTCGCGTTGGCTGCGATACCTGCAGAGACTGAGATCTTAGTGGTTTCCAGGACCTCCGCCCGCATACGACTAACAGCCTCCTCCGGGTCTAGGTTGTTTTCTGTGCAATAAGAAGTAATGTTGAGATATGCTTCGTCAATGCTTGCGCTCTCGAAGAGAGGATCGTACTGAGCGAAAATAGCACGAATCTCCTGCGCTTTGGCGGTGTATTTCTCATAGTTCTGAGGAAGGCAAATCAACTGTGGGCAGAGTTTCTTGGCCACAAAGGATGCCATTCCGCTGCGACAGCCGTACTTTCGAGCCTCGTAGTTACAGGTTGTCAGGACTCCCTTTCCGACAGCCATGGGCACAGTCTTGAGCTCAGGCCGGTCAAGCTCTTCAACAGCCGCGAAGAATGCATCGCAGTCAACATGTACCACGTATTGAGAAAGATCTCTCGTCAGTTCCAATTCCGCAATCAGCTCGTCGGCCTTTCTCAGATCTTGCGACAGGTCCAATTTCTCTAGGCGAGCCTTTTCTTTCAAGATGCGCTCGATTTTGGTTGTTAGAATCCTATCCCGGTTTTGCTCATGATTGAAGAATTTAGAGCCTTTAGATGCATTATATATGATCTCAGATACCTTTGTATTTTTAGCTTCTGCTTCTTCTCATAATGAAAGCTGCATAGTCTATACCTTTCGCTGGTCAACGGCATCCTGACCCGCCTTCGTTAAAGATGGTCCTAATAAGTGATACTTCAGAGTTTCGTCTTTGTCAGACGCCTCTTTCGAAGGTGACTGGCCATTTCCATCAGACTCCTCATCTTTCGATGCCATTTTTATTCCAGTAATCTTTCTGACGGTGATATGAAAGTGGTGTCGCGAGGATTTCCTAACCAGGCAGCTAATGAGACGCCTTGCCACGTGACCTCGCGTTTCAACCCGTGTTGCTTGACGTGGTTCTCGGCGTCATCAGGTCTGTCCTGTCAGGGCGATCAGCTATTTCCCTGCGTCCTGCCTGCGTCTGCTGCCCCTCATGTGGATTTTGGATTCAGAAGGCGATTTCTTAGAGGGTATTAATTCTTTCTTCACCAACCTTGACCCTAATCTTGACTTACTCTTACCTAGGGAAGCGCGTGTGGTTGCGGCCTGGGAAGAAGTATCTCTTCGGTCGGATAAGGCAAGATGGCGGTATGGCCAACCCTTTTGGAAATTCAACACGCAGTATAGCAACACGTACTAATCAAGCATTTTGGCAGTCCGCCATGCCATTCAACATTCTTCGATATCCAGGAAACACATGGTGATTGAGGTGTCACCGGTCAAACCTGGCGATGGAGTACGATATCCCCTCACAATGTCAATCTCCGCTGCTCTGCTAATTTGGCCCAGTCGCATATTTACACGAAATCAGAAATCACCATTCATGACCAGGACTCCAAATGTGGGACAACAGTCGATGGGGAGCCAATACAAGGTGGAAATAAGAAATTGACTGCGGAAGATCATATCATCAAGCTCGGAAGATACCAGCATGCACTGCGGTAAGCACTTCGGCTGAGATGAAGAGAACAACAGCTCATTTGTGGATTGTGCTCAGGATCAAGTGGCAGCCTACGGTCCTCACTTTCTCCTTCTCCTCGAAAGAACTCAAAGCGAAAGATCCCCTGGCGCACGTCCGCTCTCGTCTCGAAGATCTGGACATCAAAACGATTATTCCGTATGTCGTCGGTCAAACCACGCATGTTGTCCAAAGCAAGCGCAATACGGCCAAGGGTCTACAGGCGCTGGTGAACGGGAAATACATAGTACAGGACTCATACATCGATGCGCTTGTGTATGCTGCAACGCCGAGTGATTTGGAGAATCTGGAGTCACTGTCGCCTCTGGAGACCGATTTCGACGCTGCATGGCCGGACCCGACAGAGCATCTCCCACCTCCGGGGAAGGAAGCCGTCCATCGGCCCGCTGAGGCATTTGCACCGAGGGCCGACAGAATCAACATCTTCGAGGACTATACTTTCGTTTTCTGGGATGCCTCGCAATTCAGCAACCTGCAGGATCCAATCAGCAACGGGCACGGAAAAGCCCTGCTATACCCGCTGGAAAATGGGGTGACTACTGCTGAGGAGATTGTCCAGTTTATGAGGAATGCTGCTGGTCAGAAAGGCCTCGGTGGGGAGAGGGATAGCCCTGGAGGGGTAATCCTTGTCCGATTTCGTTCCAAGGGACAATGGGAGAACTGGTCAATTGAACTGAGCAACCAAGTCGCTATAATGACCGATCAGCGAGTTATTGAGCAGAACGAATTCCTTGACGCCATTCTCGCAAATGATGCGTCCTGTCTGTGTCAGCCTTTGCCCGAAACGGAGTCGAGCCCTGAAGTTGGGCGAACGCCAGCATCACAACTCCCAGCGACTCCCGATGAATACGTCGAGGTGATTGGTGATTTCCAAGCGGTCGAGGAGCCAAGTGAGCCAGCTAGAAAGAAGGCCAAGTCTTCGAAGATTCGGCCCATTAGCAGCAAAGTGAAATCCTTTGACGATGAATTTGACATATCCTCGATTCCCACCTACACACAAAACGAACGAGCTGATTTGGTCGATTTGCAACCAGTTCAGGACATACCGCCTTCATCCGAATTACCCTCGCAACAGCCCAGCATTCTCGACAATGAAGAAGATCTAGTTTCCAGTCTCTTGCCTGGTGCGACTGCAATGAAACGTCGGCGAGCTGAGACCGTACAGCGTAGCCTTGGAGAGTCACAAAGCCTTCCTAAAACAGAAGAACCTCGCAAACCCAAACGACAAAAATTGGACGTGCTCGAGGCGGCACGGCAGCATCGGGAAGCGGAAGAGGACGCCCAGCGCAAGCGCCGCCAAGAAGAAGAGGCATCTCTTCAAGACTCTCTCAGAGATACGAACGTCGAGAAGCTCAGAGATCTAGCCATTGTGGAAGAGATGGAACTCAAGCCCCGTCCTCGTGCCACAGAGGACAGTCGATGGGATGAGCGATGGAATGGACGCAAGAACTTCAAAAAATTTCGCCGGAAAGGCGAGCCCGGTCAACCTCGGCATCGCATTCAGACGGTTATTGTTCCCTTGGAGGAGGTGACACGGAAGGACTTTGGCATCGGCGATCATTACTGGGTCACCAGCCATGCAACGTCGAATCCTAAACCATCAGAGAGCCAGCGCGAGCGCTCTCTGAGCCGGGATGGGTCGTCTCGTGCCCAGTCCCAGTCCCAGTCTGTTTCTGTGTCTGCGTCTAGGGTCGAGTCTGCGACACCAGCTTCTCGAAGTCAGAAACGGCTTCGAGAAGAGGGTGACTCAGATAGTGATGATGAGCTTCGTTTTAGATTTCGTCGCAGGCGATAACGGTGTCGAAGTTCATTGTAATATATTTATAAAATCTTGTGAATAACAGACCAAGCGAAGGTCTATCTATTTTCTCTCTTCTTGCTCTAGTTGAGGGTAGTTATCAGCGGAGTCCATCCATCTTATCACTGAAGAGTCTAGACTAGGCTCAGCCAGAAATTGCGGGTCAGCCCACAACAGTGGCTCCCTTGACAAATTCATGGAATAATTAGTGGTGAATGGATCGGAGGATTCTCACTTCTCAATCTCATTTGGAATGAAAAGAGGCTAGAGCTAGATTGATCAAAGTATGGATTCTAAGTCACTAGTAGCCATCATAGTTGAGAAGGATCCCCATCTCGTTCGGCAGGCTGATTTGACTAGTGGGACGATGGATCCTGGCCGTTTGGGCGGTGGAACAATAACAGAAGAATAGAATTGAATCATCAAAATAATGATACAAATGAGTGGATCTTCATCGTTTCAGCTCACTATGTATGAATGATATGAGGAGATATTAGCCAGGACGATCTCCGGCAGGAAGTTATCTAGCATAGTTGAAGTGATGGCTCTCTCAGTACTCCGTATCTGGTGATGCTTCTAGAAGTAAAAATAGCATAGTACTCCACCTCGTTTTGATTGGGACATGGCAGTACTTAACTATTGAATATCAGAATGAAATTGACTATGTATCAATATTAAGCTAATTACATTGTCAATTACAGGAAAATTAGCTTCCTTTACAGCAGATGATCAGAATAATGAGGGAACTATCCTGTTACCTCCTTGGTTGTCCGCCTTGAATGACAGCCTTGGACAAATTCTGCCGGTCACACCCCCATCTGTATCTATCTACTAGTAGTATCTACGTACCCCTACTGATTTCCTCCGTGGTGATCTCCCTCCCATCCCGGGATTGAATTGAATCAAATCAACTCACGCACTGTCAACTATTAATTCTCATTATTGCCCTTTTCTGTCTCAAAATTTTCTTCCACCTTTTTCTTCCAACGCCTGGTTGCGTCCCTTGATTCCCTTTGCCGTCCGTCTCTTCTTATCTTCTACGATTCTGCCTCCCTTCTCTTTCTCACCTCTTCCTTGACTGCATCCTCGAATAAACGTCTCTCTGTCTGAAGCTGCCCAACGACCTGACTGCTTGAGCACTGGTTCCCCTCTTTCTTGTTCTGCATGACTGGTGCAAAGGACATATACTCTCGCAGCATTATTGCTGCCATGAAATACATTGGCTGCTCTTGATGCCTACCTGAATTTATCACTTGCTGGTATTCCCTCCCTCTGGTCCATTTCTATCCGGTTGTTGCTTCCTTCGAATCCTTCTATCTTCTCCGCACAACCTCATGTTCGACACGGCACATTGTCGACGTTCGCTGACAGATACTGATCCGCGAGACTGTAGACCTTCACCATCCTCACGATTTACGACTCTCGCTTTACTCCTCTGGCGTTGGGTGACTTCTTTCCGCTTCCTCGTCCTGCTCCAAATGTCCTCTGAGTTGTTTTCATCCCCGTCATCGCCCCACATGATCTCGACCATCCCTCCTCCTCGTCCTATCTCTGTCAACTCGCTGGAGAGAATTCCAGTGATTCCTACCCTTCCATACTCCAAAGAAGCAAGTCGAAGTGCCAGCGCGGGATTTGAGATTCACGATGACCCGATTCCTTCCGCTACTGAACCTGGTCAGCCGGACTGCCAGACTACAAATCCTGCGGCGGAGGAGTTGCAGGTAAAGTCGATTGGATCCCAACCGTATAGATCTGGAGTGCGCTTTCATGATCTTCCGGCCGAAGTTCACGAGGCCATTCTCGACCATCTATTCGGGGAACGTGTTTCGGCGCTTACGATGGGTGCTCCTGGGAAGTCTGCACGTAATTGGAGCAGATGTCTACGCCATCCCAGGAGAAAGGTGCTCTCCGATCTTGCCCTTATATCGCCTGTCTGGAGGGTTCTCGTGCAAGATCGAATCTACAGACATAGTCAGTTGTGCCTCGCCCACTGCTCTCTTTGCTACTAACCGGGCATGACAGTCAAGATCAAGGGCACCACTGATGAATTGACGGAGAGCGCAAGTTGGTTTAGTGCACATCCCCATCTGGCCAAGTATGTCCGTCAGGTCGAGATCTGGGTGCCGGTCTGGGGCAACCGGGCAGCCAGGAGTGTCACGGTCTATCAGCCGCGCCGGCGGTTCCATGACGAGCACATAGCAGTGATGGATGTGACGGCTCTTCTGCATGCCACAATGGCGTGGGAAAATCCTGATACCTTTCATCCGCGTGGCCACACCTTCTACCTATCCAGTCACAATGCCACTCTGGAGGACATTTTCCACCATGTAAAGGCGTGCTTTCCCGAGGCACGGATTCTCACCCTTGAAGGGGGTCACTGCAAGAAACCGCCTATGATTCGGCATTTTAGGAACGATCCATACGGGCTGGCTGGAAAGGAGCGCCTTCCGGTGTTGCCGAACATACAGATTTTTGTTATGCGTGGAGCGTGGAATATCATGCGAGACTACCAGCACTGGCGCAACCTGTCTCAGGCGTTGCCGGGTTTGCAAGAGTGGCACTGTGCGTACGCGAAACCGAAGATCGAGGGCTATGATACCATTGCCAAGATTCTGCTCAATCCGCCGTCCTCCCTACTTCACCTCAACATCAGCCTGGAAGGCTTTTCCAACAAGGAAAGCACGCACTCTTCCTGGTTCAGCGATGGGGCGCAACCACCACACCTGTGTCGCTTGTTGGGAGAATTGGCCCCTAGACTCATGTCGTTGACCTTTACGGGCAAGGTCTGCGCATGTTTTTTCCACGCAACCAGCAACACTTCGCCGCCATGGCCCAAAGCGTCAAACCTCAGATACCTAGATCTGGCAGTCAAGACGTGCTGCCGCGAAAAGAAGGCGGGATCGGTCTTTCCGTTCTTCGAGGACTTTTCCGGCATCGGGAATATGAACTTCATCCGCTCCTTCGAGAAGCTGGTCGTGGGAGCGGTCCAGAGCCTCGGAGTCCATCCGTCTTTGAATCAGATTCGCATCCGTTTCATCGACCTCGACTCGGCCTGTCCCCTGCTCAATCCGTACTTTCAGCTTTCCAGAAATCTATGCACCGGCCTGTGGAGCGACCGGATCCTGTATGCGCTGAACGAGTTTCGACCCCAGGCGCGATTCGTCGAGCTCAGAGATGGCATCTACCCGCAGTACGGGCCTAACTCGCAGATCGTCGGGGCTGTCCTACCTCGCGCGCGGCCCCTGAGTATACATGCCTGCGCGTACAAGATTATCGCTGATGCTGGGAAGCCTTGACCATGGGACACTTGGCTCGACGATTTATGCCACAACAAAAGGCCATGAGGCCAGACTCCCAGAGGAGTTGAAGACACGCTGTGATTCGATTCGACTTTACCTGATGCCTGTTAGCCATGTGATTTAAAAAATTTTGTTCAGAGTACAATACCCTTGCGTTCATCTGATGGATCGCTGAATGAGCTTAATGAATCAATGAAAATGAGAATGAAAAGCCCAGTGCCTGACCGTGTAATGCCCATGTCATTATGTACCTTCATTTCTACCACCCACTTAATATACATGCCTCACCCAGTCATTGAACAAAATCATTCAAGCCGAGCCAGTGCCTACACCCGCCACATCCTCAACAATAACGCCCAGAATCCAAACATTGACCACGAAGAAAAACAAACTCGCCAGGAACAACCCCGGGACGAAGCTCGACAGGCCCAGGAACTCGAGCTTATAGCCCTGTTGAAGCCAGAGTGCCTATGGATTTACCGTCAGCATCAGCATCAGAATCAGCGGAGAGAGTGGAGAGTGGCGCACCTGAGCAACAACCCACAACAGCCCAACCAGTATCCCCTTCCTCGGATACTTCATCAACGATGAAGACGGGAGATAGAACGGGAGGAAGATAAGGTACCAGAGGAAATACTACAGCGCCATCAGCATCTTCGTTCTCCATTTAAATAGGACAGGGAAGGAGGTAGACATACCTGACTCGTGCAAACTTTGTTAAACGTCACAAACGCAAACGTCTGCGCGAGCATCGTCCCCGCCAGACTCCTCTTCCCCAGGACCAGCGGGATGACTACCACGGCCAGGAGGAGCTGGGGGATGAAGGCGAGGGACTCAAAGGCCGTCTGGGTGCCGCCTGCGGCGGAGAGGTAGAGGAGGGTGCTGTAGGGGGAGAAATTGTGGCGGTGGTCGATGCGGGTGAGGTGGTGGAGGTAGGTGTGTTGGGCGAAGGGGAGGCCGTAGAGGATGTACATTGAGATGTTGAGGGCAGAGAAAGTGGCCAGCGCGACGAGGGTGAGGTGGATGCGGGCAGGGGTGAGGAAATGGAGGGTCTTGGATAGGAGGTTCTCGTCCTTCCCTTTCTCTTGCGCAGCTGTAGCTGAATCCGCAGCCGGCGGTCTAGAGGTAGGAGGAGGCGAGCCGTCCCTGCGCGCATCCAACCACCAAAGAACCGACGGCCCATAAATAAACGGATAGATCTTGAAATGCACGCCCAACCCCAGAATCACACCCGCAAGGGTCACCCGCCGACTCAGCACCGCCCACAACAACCCCACAACAATAACCCCGAGCAACCCCTCCGAGCTGCCCCGGGTGCTAATATTCGCAACCATGGGGTTCAGCAGCCAGACACTCGCATACTTCAGCGCACGCGTCGGACTCATCCCATACGCCGACACCAGCGATCTGGCGATCAGCCACCCCGCGACGACATCCGCGAGCGCAAACAGCGCCTTCCCGAACGAGAAGAAGCCCGGGACGTCCCATGTCGTCGGGAGGAGAAGCCAGGCGAGCAGCGGCGTGTAGCGGTACGTGTCGCGCGCGTAGGGAGATGCCCCGCGCGAGACGTACCGCGCTGCGTCGGTGAAGACGAGGTAGTCGATGTCGGTGTATTTGATGGGTGAGTGGGCGTCTTGCCAGGCGCCATAGACTAGGAGGATTGCACGCATGGCAATCGACGCGCCGATGACTTTTGTGGGGGAGCTGAAGAAGGATGCCATAGTGGATTTGAGCACCTGCCCCAGACTTGGATGATAGGTCGGTTGGTTGTCTGGATGGACTTGCGAAGGTGGGCGCAAGCAGCTATGCGAGGCCAAGGATGTTGAAAATCTTTGGCAATTTAATCATGGACGATTTGTTGCGTCCACTATGCTAGAAGCGACCTTTATAATCGATCCATGGTTAATCAGTCTAATTCTGGTCGGGTCTTTGTACATGATGAGGAAGTGGATTGATGGGATGTTTTGCAATCTACGGCTGACTCAGCAAGATGCTAAGCAGCGGCCAATCATATCACAGATCATAAACTGTTCTGGACCAGACAATAGCAGCCCTGAGGGACCTAAGGAATACCCAACAAGCGATATGCATCAAGAATTGGTAGTAGAGAGGTGTTGGTATATGGTTCGTATCTCAGATCATCAATCAGAATATGCGCCTTGACCAAGTTCGTGTACGTCGTAATCCCCACATATCGCCAGAATATTCACGCACGTCAACAAGCCGATGTATGCATATGAACAAAAGTGCAGATCGATTGTACAAAGATTGGATATCAAGAAAAGAGTACATTGAAGAAAGGATGAAAGGCAATCAAGAATCCTCCAGAATGATAAGACTCGTCCTTATGGTTGAGCAAGCGAGTAAAAGGGCACAGATGGGTTCATATAATAGGTTGAATCAGTCATAGGACTGCCAAAGAAGCCAGGTGCATTGCTGCCGTACTTCACGTGCTTCTCATTCTGGACAAATGACATATCGTTCGTGTTTTCCGTCTCTGAGAATCCCGGCCAGATGGTGGAATCGCTCCAGCTGAGGAAATCCCAAAGTTGCTGGCCGGCCGTCTCGTCCATGAATGGCGGTGCCATCGGATCTATCATTCCACCGTCATTCGCAATGGCGACTCCTCGGCCTGGTTCGGTGTGTGCTGAGACTGTTCCAGGTATCATTCCGGATATCATGCCTTGGCGCCCGTTGGCGCAGTGTCCACTGGCTAGACCGCTCGCTGCGCCTCCCATGTCAGATCCTCTTTTGCTGGCTTCGAGTATTCTTGAGACGGCTTCCAGCGTCCGCTTGGCCGTGGGACTCCAGGGCTGCAAGCGTGCCAATACCATCATCGCCGTCTCGACCTGTGACTGACACGACTGGA
Organism: Aspergillus thermomutatus; assembly: GCF_002237265.1. Classification (NCBI taxonomy): domain Eukaryota; kingdom Fungi; phylum Ascomycota; class Eurotiomycetes; order Eurotiales; family Aspergillaceae; genus Aspergillus; species Aspergillus thermomutatus. The sequence continues at coordinate 66,844 of NW_020798167.1, read as the reverse complement.
CAGACGCTCTGGGCTCAGTCGCTGTGGCGTCATTGAGAAACAGACCCATAAGAGGAACCATTGTTGCCTGGTAGATGAGCCAGGCCGCATTCCAGCCTGACATTTGATGTGACTGTGCCGTGGAGGAGATATCTTGAATTGTGACTTCGGCGATCTCTCTGCATCTCTCAATGGCGGTCCTTTCTTCCGACCTCAGCGCTATGTAGGGAACTCGCCGCATAGCATAGCTCAACAGGGTCGGCCGGTACAGGAGCATGCGCTGGTTATAGTAGCGCCATCGCATCACAGTTCGCGTATTCATAATCGATTCGGAGCATGGTTCATGGTCTTTCAGGATGGAAGGCAGATTTTCGTACCAATCCAACAGCTGACTGTCCAGGTGGGACATTTCGGCATGTTTCGTCAACGGTGCGACAGCCAGGACCTCTTGTATCTGTGTGGCAATCTTGCAGAACCGGATGTTTTCAAGGAGCGGAAGGATATCGAGAACGTTTCCCTGTTGTTGGTTAGAAACGACGGGATGTTTCAGAGGCAGTAGACGTACGGTTTCTCTGTGATTGGGCAGCTTGACTGTAATGGTCGGTCCAAGACGACCCATGCTGGGTCGACCCAGAGTCATTCCGCCCCACGTATCCATACAGAACAACGACCACCATGTTCGGCGTTTCAGATCCATGGCTGAGATCTTCTGTTTGTTCGACGCATCCTGACTGTAGGAAAACTCCTTGTGCAAACCCAAGGCGGCCGCCATGCGGAGCGCGGCTCCCATGAGTGAGTAAGCCAGATTTGGCTCACTCGTGTAGTGCAAATAATAACCGCCGATCAGTCCCAGGGTCTGGATAGTTTCCAGATGAGAGGATCCTAACGAATCCAGGCTTAAATAGCTTTTAGAGCGCTGGTAATAAATCTTGTGAGACATGTCGTCGGACGGACACGCTGCTATGCTTCCCAAGGCAAAGACAATGTTTAGCAGTCCGAGCCAGCGGTCGTCTCTGCGGTGCCCGGAGAGGTATGTCTCGCGAAAAGCCTGTTCGTCCAGCATAGGCACGAACGGCTGGAACCAGGTGAAGTATGCGTCGAGCAGTTGCATATCAGTCGCTTGCATATGAGCCTGGGGGGGTGTGACCGAATGCTGCTCGGACAGTTGGATGTGCCAGTTCTGATGCTCAGATGTTGTTGAGTAATCTTGCGTTGAATCTCGGTGAGCAGCGACCGCTGGTGTCCGAGAAAAATAGGAAAGAGAGCCTGGATCAAGCCAGACGATAACTTTCAAGACGGCGTGTATGGATGATACGCCTAGGTATGAGGAAGGCTGTTTAGCTGAGAGGGATAGAGCATTTACATCGTCCGAAATTCCATTCGTTATGTCGCTGCTGCTCTGGTTTCGGCTGTCGCTTGATTCTTCTGGCATCGTCTGCAATGACTCCAAGTTGCCATCTTCGTTGGATATGGGGGAAACGTGCGCGTCAACAGACGCGGAGGTGGCAGGAGAAGCCGGATGTTGTGCCTGCGTCTGCGACGGGCCCTTACTCGAGAGCTCCAGAAGCTTCTCGCGGGATAGACTGAAAAGGGCCTCGGGGGAGGTGCTGGGAAATAACTTCTCCAGGACGCTCCGATACTCGTCTAGAGTGGTCGACAGTTTTTCCACATGCCTATAGCGTTCAGCTCACTTGTTCCGACTACTCCGTGGAAAAGATGGAAGCTCAGAACAGAGCTCACACGCAAATAAGGAAAGAGGAGAACACACCTCCGGGAAGGACGGGGATCTGAATAATGGCACAGATCGGCCTTCTTGTACCATCTACACGCCTCACATGGTTTCTCACCATCGCATTTGATCTTGCGATGCCGGCATGAGGTGCAGGCCCGGAGGGTGGTGACTCTCCGCCCTACGGACTGCTGGCGCTCCCGACCCTTGGCCTGGGTTGAGGCCCCGGGGTTCTCAAAACCCTCAAAGGTGTGAAACATGGCAAGGGACGAGCTCTGGTGATATCAAGTCAGACCTTTAGCAAGCAAAAGGCACCACGCAGCTGAGACATGCTAGGGTCTAATCAGCCAGAGAAGGCCATTTGTGCAGACGGGACAATGTTTTTTTGGTGCGGGTATGGTGTAGATGCAACCAGGATGCAGGCCGTCGTCGAAAAGATGGAGAAAGCTGGGGGATGAAAAAGTAGAAAGAAGAGAAGAAAGTACTAAAGATAAAATTAAAAAGGGGATCACGGCACAATGGTCCTGCAGGCGATAAACGGAGCCACAAAACAGGACGTCGTATGATTGTGTGGGTGGTAAAAGTAATTATAAGAGTATATGGGAGGAAGATGGAAGAAAAAGTTCAGGTGCAGAATCAGAATCAACTGGAGGGAGACTAGAGTGACTGTGAGAGGACTTAGAAGGGCAAAGCACAGAGAGAGAGAGAGAGAGAGAGAGAAGATGGTTCGCGAAACTTTGCATGGAAATGCTGCAATTCCACTTTGACAATGTCTCTCTTTTTCCAAGCGATATCATTACTATTGTCGTTATTTTATTATGATCATTTTAGCACTCTACTCCAGCTGTTAAACAACAACATCTACTACTACCCTAGTAATAGAAGCGAAAAAGTCCCTGAAAGATCGTCACCGTCAACTGTCCGGGTCTGCTGCTTTTTCCCCCGCATTCTGGGGTTTATTTTCTCTCATGGTGACTACTAGTCTGCATGGCAGCATGAGTCCCTCCATTCTCCAGATTCTCACCTCGCTTATCCTTTCTTCCATTTGCCTCGTTCTCCGGGGCCAAAAGGGGAGGGGAAAGACTAATATTGATCTCCCTCTTGCGTCTCCGAAGAAGGCGAACAGTTAGATCCGGCCACTGCATTAGTGGCTTTCGGTCCTGCCGGCACCTGAACGGGCGCCTGTCGACTCATGATTCATCACTGATTGGCAGATCCAATTGCCATTCCAATCACTCACCATCTCTCTCCATTCATTCTGTCTATTCCCTGTTGGACGCGTAAGGTATGATGAGTTCATGACCGCCGAGTAAGGGAACTTTAATAGATTCTAGACGGAGCGAATTGTTGGGTTCCGGATTTTGGTTAAGCAAAGAAAGTCTTCCTCACCGGTCTTCCCTTCTGTTGGTCTGTTCTGGCCCTTTTGCAGTCTATCTCTTATACTCCATTCTTGCTGACTCGATCCAAGAAACAGGAGAAATGCAACATGAAGTACCGAATACAAGAACAAGGAATTCCCGAGTACTATAGATACATGGCAGACCATCTCTGATAGCGCCGGGGCCTCTTCTACATGGGTGCTATGCAGCATGAGAATATCACAACGGTAGTGAGCATAGCGCCGAGTTGAAACCCTCGTCACTCTGAAACCCGACCACGAGTCCGGGGAGATGAGTCGGGACCTTCGCGACCTGCTATTTGACGAACAATACTTCCGTGGGTGTAAGGTTGATTTCCCCGCAAAACGGAGGACCAAGAAGTCCTCATACTTCTTGCAGACAGGCAGCAATGATCAAATCATCTGATTCTCTTTTCGATTCCAGACACCGAGTGGCAAAGGAGTCGTGGTTGGTAAAGAAACCGCACAAGCAGGTATGAGCGGGGAGCGACGGTCACTCATCAAGAAGATCGAGAAATGATCCCTGCACTCATTTTAGTGCAATTCAATATCAATATCAGAGGGTTGCCCCTAAGAACAAGGGCCCTAAGTCCAGGAAGCATAGGTTGGCGTCTATCATCTTATGGCTTATCCTTCACCGGTAGCCTTTTGCCGACAGCCAACCACGAGGCGATCCTTCTGTCCGTGTGCCCAATAACACTAGTGCCTTCTGAGCTGCAATGGTGCCTCATTTCAATAGGAAAAGGGCTCAGTACTGTCCTAGAGTTTTGATCACCTTGACGAGCTCCGGAAAGTCTAATGAGAGGTGAACTCAGGTACTGATCTGGCGTATCATATCAGATTGATGAGCTCCCCTATCACAGACCCCGCGCAAGTCATCCAGGTCCGGTGTCCTTGAATCAAAATTGGAGACTTAATGGCAAGCCAAGACAATTCTGTCAATTGACAGTACCCGGTAAGGAATGCAAGTGTCTCTAACTGCGGACTGTGTACTAAGAGGTGTGGATACCAAAATCCAGAACCAGAAGGCTGCAGGATTAGGTGACCCTTCGGATTCTTGGAAGTTCCGGTGGTTAGTTGGCTTACCCTCGTTCCGATGTGCCAAATCTTCCTTTGAGAAGTACGTAGATACAGAGTACTAAAGGCAGTGCTACCTGATTCTCACCGTGAAAACTGAAAGTCTAAAGATCCAAATATGTTGTTTCGAATCGACCAGATCTTGGGAGGACATGATTAGAGAAGGTCAGTGATACTGGAATTTGCACGATTGCCTGGCCTTTCAGAACAGGAAGTCTCCAAGCCATCCGAAACGTTAGCGTTTCATTTCTTGTCGATCTCAGTAGCAAAATTCGTCTTAGGAAGGCTATGTAGTCTAGAGACTGCGGTGATTACGAAGAACGGTTAACGTTGAACTCTGAGTCTGGTGAGACGAACCGATGGAAGTATATGCCAAGAACTTGAGACATTTCAGTGCTCCTCCCTCCACATCTAATCACATGCTTCCCTTGTAACATTGGGTACATCAGCTGTCTCGGCTTGACGATCAAGAATGTCGAGATGAAGGACTGACTGCTGGCATCCTGATTCTTCTCATGTCTGTGGAGACGGAGAACAATTCCATCAATTGTTGATCCAAATGCAAATGAAGAGGGGTTGCTCGGCTGCTGATAGCCTGTTACTACTGGTATTTCAGACCGTCAGACCATCTCTAGCGGCGTGCCAATGTTCGATTCTCAAGCCACAATGAATGAAATTCTGCGACAAGGGGGGTCTGCTAGCGCTAGCGGCAAATGGATCCGTTCATTAAATGAGGGGCGAACATTGTCAGTAGCAATCTCAGTCACATAAATCACATTCTCGATCTGGAGGAAACTTCTAAGAACAGGTATACCGAATATCTTATGTTTTGTGGCAGGCGCTTGAAGAGTGTCTTTCGCTCGTTGCCTGACCCGAGTTCAACGTGCGGTCACTAATTGATGGGAAAGAATGCCATGGTCAGAAGGAACCATGATTGCCTCAGTGCCCAAAAAACCGGGCCGTCAGGCCCGAAATGAGCGAGGTCCCGGCATAATATCGCACTCCCGAAGCGAAGTTGAGGCACACGGTTGAGGCTGGTGGCAGAATGTAGACTTTAGGGCAAGAGAGTACCAGATTGGAAGGGTTGAGGAGCCCAATCATCGATTCGAATGAAGTATAAAGTCATGTGTCTTCTCAAACACTGCTCGGACAACGAGACCGTTCAGCAATTTCAAAGTGTCCATCTTCATGCCAACAAGCATGAAATGGTATCGATGCTGGTGGAGGCCACAGTGTGCCATGCAAATAGAGCTAGACGGGGGCGTCTCCGTTCCTAAAAGGGAACAAAGTGCGGGGAGGGGTTCTAAACGAGGCTGACCCGTAAGAAGTCCCTTTAGTGTCCAGAAATTGTTGTCCGCTACACAAGACAGTCTAAGTTGAATAATGGAAAGTTATGTCGTACATCCCATTCGCCTGCTTTTTGTTTTCATGAACTTAGTCTCAAGGTGGACCATGGATCATTGCCGCTTCCTGAACACTGGGAGCAGGACGTTGACTTGTGCTTAAGAACAAGAGAAAAGGGTTAAGAGCCAAGCCTGAGGCATGGAGGAGCCCACCTTGGACTAACCCAGTTTGGAATGGAGAAGCCTCCGAGAGGGCAATTACCCAATTTGGCCAGCCTTCCACGTGAGGGGCGGAGAGATCTCCGTGTATCTCCTCATGCTCCGGGCTTATTGAGACGTTGAGATGTTACTGTAGATATGGGAGCACTGGCTCTAAATTCGCGGCATTTCCTGCTGACGGAGGAATGAGGAATCAGAAGATTTCATTCATTCCTTCTCAGTTGAGGCCGGATTCTCCTGAACAACATCAAGCATTTGTTCCGGTCCGTGGGAGCTCTAGTTATCCGTCAGAACACCATCGAAATGTCGAAATTACAACAATTCCCCTTATCTAAGGGCTGGAGCTTTAGAGACAGTGAAGACACGTCGGAAGATGCGTGGATGCCAGTTCCTGTTGTCCCTTCCGTCGTCCATCAGGATCTTCAAGCAAATAACAAGTATGCCAACCTTTCAGTCTGCAATGATCGATCGAGCTAACCATTGTTTTTCCTGAGCTGTACAGGCTGAAGGATCCCTACATTGGATTCAACGAGCTCGAGGCGAGATGGGTCAACGAGAAGTCATGGACCTACAAAACTGTTTTCCAGAAACCGGCTGCTCCTGCTGGGTCTTCCGTTGTTCTGGCATTCGACGGCCTGGACACATTCGCTAAGGTCAAACTTGACGGCAACGTCATCCTCGAGAGCGACAACATGTTCCTTGCCCATCGCGTCGATGTCACCAAGGCTCTGGAAGCCGAGGGTGACCACGTTCTAGAAATCGACTTCGACTGTGCTTTTCTGCGTGCAAAAGAGCTTCGCAAGCAGGATTCCAAGCACAATTGGGCTTCCTTCAATGGTGACCCTTCCAGGCTGAGTGTGAGAAAAGCTCAATACCATTGGGGCTGGGACTGGGGCCCGGTTCTCATGACCGCTGGTATCTGGAGAGAAGTGCGACTTGAGGTCTATTCCGCAAGAGTCGCAGATCTTTGGACCGAAGTGAAACTGGCTTCGGACCATCAGAGTGCTCGGGTTACTGCTTTTGCCGAAGTAGAGTCTGTGAACTCTGATTCACACAAGGCTTGTTTCACTCTCAGCTTGCATGGCCAAGAAATTGCCAAGGAGGAGGTCAGCGTGACTGGGAATGGCACCGCCAAGGTCACCTTCGATGTCAAGGAGCCCTCTCTCTGGTGGCCCCATGGCTACGGCGACGCTACACTTTACGAAGTATCAGTGTCCCTGCGCAAGGAACAGGAGGAACTTCACCAAGCTTCCAAGAAGTTCGGTATCAGAACCGCTGAGGTCATTCAGCAGCCTGACAAGCACGGAAAGTCCTTCTTCTTCCGTGTCAATGGCGTCGATATCTTCTGTGGCGGTTCTTGCTGGATCCCAGCCGATAATCTCCTTCCCAGCATCACTGCTGAGCGATACCGCAAATGGATTGAGCTCATGGTTCATGGCCGTCAAGTGATGATCAGGTAAGCCGTGATCCTCAGCCCTCGTCATCCTCATTGATGCATAGCTAAGAGATACCAGAGTATGGGGTGGCGGGTTCTATGAGGACAATAGCTTCTACGACGCGTGCGACGAACTCGGCGTGATGGTTTGGCAAGACTTTATGTTTGGCTGCGGAAACTACCCAGCCTGGCCCAACCTTCTCGAGTCCATCCGAAAGGAATCTGTCTACAATGTGCGTAGGCTGCGTCACCACCCATCCATCGTCGTTTGGGTAGGCAACAATGAAGACTACCAGGTCCAGGAGCAGGCAGGTCTCACTTACAACTTTGAGGACAAGGACCCCGAGAGCTGGCTAAAGACCGATTTCCCTGCCCGTTACATCTATGAGAAACTCCTTCCAGAGGTGGTTCAGGAATTCTCACCCAGTACTTTCTATCACCCTGGTAGTCCTTGGGGCGATGGCAAGACCACGTCCGACCCCACCGTTGGTGACATGCATCAATGGAACGGTACGTTCACTGCGTCCTACTTGCACTGACCCTTGGCTAAATGCTGGCAAACAGTCTGGCACGGCACGCAGGAGAAATACCAGATCTTCGATACTCTCGGCGGACGATTCAACAGCGAGTTCGGAATGGAAGCATTCCCGCACATGGCAACTATCGACTACTTTGTTGAGAACGAGGCGGACAAGTATCCTCAATCGCATGTCCTTGACTTCCATAACAAAGCCGACGGCCATGAGCGCAGAATAGCTACATACCTTGTTGAAAACTTGAGGACGTCGACAGACCTAGAGGTATGCGAAGCTGCTACTCTCATAATATACTCTTGATCAAGACTGACCTTCAAATGCAGACACACATTTACCTTACACAAGTCGTTCAAGCAGAGACGATGATGTTCGGATACCGGGGATGGCGTCGCCAATGGGGTGATGAAAGACACTGTGGTGGCGCTCTCCTCTGGCAGCTGAACGACTGTTGGCCTACAATCTCCTGGGCTATTGTGGACTACTTCTTGCGGCCCAAGCCTGCATTCTACGCTGTGGCGCGGGTGCTGAACCATATCGCGGTTGGTGTTCGTAGAGAACATCATGACTGGAGCGTGACCCATGCACAGCCTCCCAAGACAAGCAAGTTCGAACTCTGGGTTGCCAGCAGCCTGCAGAAAGAGGTCCAGGGCACAGTGGAGCTTAGGTTCCTTTCCGTCAACACTGGCCTTGAAGTTCGTGAGCGCATTGTGCACGAGAACGTCAGCATCGTGCCCAATGGCACAACCAACCTTATTGTGGACGGTCTAATCGACCACAAAGTCCACTCCGAACCTCATGTCCTTGCTGCTCGGATCTGGGTCGACGGCCAGCTTGTGGCACGGGATGTGGACTGGCCTCAGCCATTCAAGTACCTTGACCTCTCGGATCGAGGTCTTGAGGTCAAGAATGTCTCTGACTCGGAGGATGAGCAGACACTGCTCATCAGCACGCAAAAGCCAGTTAAGTGCCTGGTCTTCGAGGAGCGCGAGGGTGTCAGAATCAGTGACAGTGCGATGGATATTGTGCCTGGCGACGACCAGAGAGTGACCGTCAAGGGCTTGAAGTCGGGTGACGCTCCTCTAAAGTACAAGTTCCTTGGACAGTAGAAGTCGACTTGGTATCCTGGCTACAAGCACTCGCCCGACACACACATTGCGAGGCATTGCATGACCCTTCCATAAAGAGTCCTCTTGCGATGATTACTGTGCATATACCTCGTAAACCAATCTAGCCATGAAGATAGAATAGAATATCTCTTAAACCAAATACTCTCCGCTCTTGACTTCGAACGATTAGACAGGGAAAGCAAAAGTTCTGGTGTCCTAACGCAGATCTTATCAGATAACAATCATCCCAATATGGTTAAGCCTAGCAAAGGAATGACGCGCATCACTGTCAGCCAGCGACAATTTGTACCATCACCCTAATTCCCCCAACACACCAAGTCCCAACGATACCACTCCATGGCAGGTAACAAGCGATCGTGGGAAGGCGATCTGGTGGGCACCGAGAAGACACAGGCAAAAATGGCCGCAGCACCAATTGATGAGCCTTCTTCACATGTTCTCTCCATGTTCGGGACCTTCCGCGACGAACTGGATGAGCACCACGACCGCCGAGAACGAGTCATTAAGACGAGCAGAGACATTACAGCCTTGAGTAAGAAGATGTTCGTTCCCTGTCCGGCCCTTCCCGTCTGCATGCACTCAAGCTCAATATGCATACGCTAACGTCTCCAACTACCAGAATCTTTTCGTTACAACGGTTCGTCAACCGATCAATCCTTCTCCCTCCCATCACGTCAAAATCATTGGACACACTCCATTAACGCTCTCTCAGCATTCGCACAATAAAAGCCCCCCTCCCCGCCTCAATCGCCAAAGAGACCAAAACCCGCTTCGACCAAATCACCGCCCTCTTCCAGAACGTCATCCCCGACGTCACGGGCCTCAACAGCTGGCGCTACCAGCGCCAACTCAGCGGCGCCATCCAGGAATTCATCGAAGCCCTCTCCTTCAACCACTACCTGCAGACCCAAACCCTCATCTCCCACGCCGAAGTCGTCGCCCGCCTTCCCGCCGAGATCCTCGTCACGGAAGAAGATTACCTGATGGGGCTGTTCGATCTGACGGGCGAAATGATGCGGTTTGCGATTACTTCGCTGTCGACGGGCGGGCAGGCGACGCTGGGCCCCGCACTGGCGGATAGTGGCGGTGATGATCTGGCGGCGGGCAATGTCTCCGGCGCTGGTGTGGATCTGCCGAAGCTGCCGGCCACGCAGGCTGGTATTGTGGTTGATTTGAGGGAGATGCGGTCGTCGTTTGAGTTGCTGAGTGTGCCGCGGCGGCATGGGAATAATATGTTTCGGGATATGGTGAAGAAAGTCGATGTGATGCAGACTAGCGTGGAGAAGGTGGAGCGCGCTGCGTATGGGATTTTGGTGCGTGGGAGTGAGCGGCCGTCCGGGTGGACGCCGGATCTGTCGGGGCAGGTTGATATGGAGGTTTATTGATTACGGTCTATTTGAAGTGCAAGGTATCGGCGGTGCAACGTACGAATATCAAGTTAACGATTCCAGGTAATACCAATAGTCATAACATAGTCAATCTCATAAAAGCGTGTACATCATCAAGTAAAAATAGGCATGTACGGAAGGTTGAAGCCCTCATCCCAATCAACGTATACACGCCTCGAAGACGCCCAATTGCCCATTTCCAATTCCATATCGATATCCATGAGCCCTAATCAGCGCGTTCAACAGTTCCATCTACACAGACGGGGACCTCGGATCCTCTTCCTCCGTCAAGATACCCTGCGAGATAAGCTCCTCAGGCTGCGGTCTCCGCTGCAGCTTCTGGTCAAGGTTATCCGCGAGCATATGCTTTTCGAGTTCCTTTGCGTTGGCCTGCAGCGCAGGCGCGGCGTTGATATGTGGGAGGATGTTGCCTATCATGAACCAATCAGCTTTTCTCACTCGAGGTTTCAATCAAGCACGTCATTGGACTTGCATCTCCGCTGGAACGGGTTCAAGAAAAGGAAATACACACGTTCAACGAGCTCATCCCGGCCGGGACGATGCTCGAGATGTTTCTTCAGGCTGTCTGTTGTACGCTGGCGCGCGAGTTCTGCTCTGGCTGCCTGGAGAGATCTACACGCAATACCGGTAATGACACTTAGTATTCGGGCATGGCCAGTGTAGAGTTCGGGGCGTGGTAGTCGATAATCACTTACGGCGCCACGGTAGTATCGAGCAGGATATGTCTTTCTTTGAGATCCTGGGCGTCGGGTCGAGTCTGGAGGTGTTTCTCAAGAGAATTGCGACGTTCCATAAACGAGGCAGAGAGTGGACTCTCGTCGATCTCGGTGTTGGGGATGATAATGTCCATGATAGTAATAGCGATAGCGGGGTGATGATACGAGAGGACTGAAATATATACTTGCGGAGACTCGACTGTGACTACTTCCACGACAACGGGGTTACGAATCTGGTGGAGATGGTTGAGAGGGGATAAGAGCAGATACCAGGTTATTATTAAGTGATGAAGCACGACGTGATGAGGTCCGAAGCGATGATGATGTTGACAGATGAGAATGGAAGTCTAGGTCAAGTGACGATGCGGAGGACAGTTCCACGGGACCTTTGAAGGTAAGTCGGCGGGGCAACAGAAGTCGAAGAAGCATCAGCCAATGTCACCCCGCATAAATCGAGGAGAGGGACTATCCACGGAAGACGTCGCATCAAAAAAAAGAAAAGGTCTGATTTGTATGCTAATTTTCCTTATCGAATCTAGAAAAGAAGACCGGGATACACTCATCCACTCTGACAATAAAAGAAGTAAGCAAGCATCACACAATGTCATTTGCTGACCCTCTGAATACTGCCTCTTCCTCCGAAACCATTCTGAGAGTGGCATTATATTGTATCCAACGAAATCAAGCAACAAAACAACAACTGCCATCTGTGTGCTTTCAGCATGGACGTGTTGAGGGGGAAGAATTAGATCTTTGAACTGAATGGCGTTGGAAAGAATGATGGGTCCTGGAGTACCACCTGCAAAGTGGAAACAAATTGAATAACATCAGCCTGTTTCGCACTGTAAAAGAAAGTCAACGGCATACAGGCAATCATCAGATTCCCCGCAGCTCGACTCCAGACCATGCCTGATGCTTCAAGCCCTTTTGATCGTAGTTCCCATGCAGAATGGTGCTAGCGGATCGGGACCGTGCTGTGTTCGATTCGCGATCGTCTGCCTCATTCCTGTACATGCATGCCACACGCTCAGGAGAACCAATCTGTCTCATCCGTAGGCAACCGGTCAACTTTCGAAATCCGACCAGTAGGAAGTACAGCCAATGCAGATAACTCCCTTCTCTGCTTCGAATAACAACCATAGAGGTCTACTCTGAGAAATTTGCAGAAGCCCGGTTCGCCAGTCGGACGATTGACGAACCTTTGCCTTCCCATCAAGGAACCCACAGTTTGCCTCGACCACGATTGTTACCACGAGAAGGTCCTCGGGATGCTCCGCGACGACCACGAGATGCGCCAGCCAGGCCACGAGCGGCCCCAGCTTGAGTGCTCAAGTCGACAGTAGGCTGTTGCTTGGTAGCGGGGCCTAAGGAACGACTGAAAGAATCGGGATCGATGGGCTGCGTGGGGATCTCTATGGTACTCTCCACAGGGGCTGCGACCACTTTGGAAGCAGTAGTTTTACGGTTGCTGGTGGCGCGAGAACCTCCACCTCTCGACGCACCTTTTCCACGGCCGCGAGGCACGAATACCAATTCATCCTCGTCACTTTCGTCCTCGTACGAGAGCAGCGATTTCGGTTCAGACACTAGGGTCTTTTCGACGTACTTGCAACGGTTCTTGTACTCTCGTTCTTCGTACTGGATCGAAGTTCGCAGTTGATGGATGTTCTTGACGGCAATACCGAACTTCTGAGCCCACAATCCCGTTACCCGATCATTTGTGACCAGAATGCAAGTCTTCGCTGCATTAGTGGCGTCGGGGCCACTGTGCAAACGCCATAGAATGGCACTGAGAAGAGGTCGAAGCACCACGGGAACTGCAGGAACCACGGATCCCGAGGCAGTGCGCCGATGTCCAGTCTCTTTCTTCGATGTGGCCGCATTTTGTACTCCACCGTTTGCAACCGTGCGCGGATTGGGATCTTCGGGGCTTGTGCGCGAACTTCTCGACGAAGGGGGTGAGGCCGGATTACTGTGCGTGCCCGCGGAGGGAATCGACGCGGCGTCTGACTCAGTCTTGAAGTTGAGCTTGTTGAGAAGCATCTGCGACAGATCATCCGGGGCCGCGCCATTTTTCTTGTGGCTGCTCTTCATCTTTTCGACTGGCCTCTCCAGCGGTGACTGCTCCTCCGCGGTATCTCCGTTAATCGCCTCGGGTTCCTCCTCAAACTCCGGCAGGAAGAACTTCTCCGCCTCTTCCCAATTTTCGTACTGCTCCATCGGACCTTGGAGAACGACGCTATCGGCAGGAATATTGTCCTTTCCGGAAGTGACTCGATCGAGAAAGCGGACAGCCTCACGGGAGTTGATGGCGATCTGGGATCCGGCTCTTTTCAACGCATGCAAGCGTTCAAGGGCTGGAAAGCAGCAGAAAACCTAATGAGCGAGCGGGACGGAGGACGGCGTCTCGGAAAGCAATTTTACTTACTGTAAAGAGGGACGATGAGGGTAATGGCGCCGCTGGTGGTCCATCTCTTGATTTCGCTGATGTTGGTGGTTAGGGCCGTTTCGTCCACGGCACAATGAAAGACCTTGCGTCCGGCCGACATGGCTCTCAATGAGTGAAGGGCGACCGGGCGCTTTGATAGGAAGAATGAACAATCAAGGCAGGACAGGGCAGTCCTACACTAGACAGCTAGCTTTGACGACCGCGACTAGGCCGCAGTGTGATGTTAGCGGGATGCTAGAACTCACGAAGGAGGTCTGGGTAGTTAGACGGAGGCGGAGGACTTTGGGAATGTGGGGGCATGGATTGCAATGGGTGCATGTAGCAGAGCCAGGCAACAAGGACAGACAAGATGTATGCAGGTTATACTTACAAGAGAACACTATTTCACAAGTATAACTCATCAGCAGCATCTTGTGTTCCGTTCCTGGATAATAATGAATGTGAACAGTAGTCCGCCCGAGAGAGGGAGTGTAACTGCATCCAACAGCGGCGGATCAACTCGAAGCCGCGGAGAATTAATCGATCAGAGCCTTTGACTAAGCACTACTAAGACTCTTAAGAGGGTGATCCAGAAGGAGGAAACTGCCATCCTTCCCCAACACTTTATGCCAACAATATCAAATGAAATAGGACTAATGCAGATTGTTATTCCCTGTATTACATTCTATCGCACAGCAGTGAAGCTCTAAGTCATTTCATGTATGCTAGCGCTGTAACGCAAGCCTGATATGTATTCAAGGCAAGAGAATGGAAGCCCTGTCATACACATCCTTAGAAATCGTATCATGGCCACAATAGAAAAGGGTTCTCTCAGGTCGCCTTCTTGATTAGACCCTCCGAGTCTTTGACCCGCTGTGCCCACTCCCTAATCGCGAAGAGTCAGCATCTGAACTCATAGCCGCAAGGCGAAGAAAAGAGAAAGCTACTTACGTCCAGCTCCCGTCGTAAACCCTCCGAAGACTGGGATCTCCATACTCTGCCACATTCAAAGCGGTTTCGATGATACTGGCCGTCACGCCGGTCCCGCATGTGCTGATGATGGATTTGGTATCATCGACCTCATGTTTTCCAAAGACCTTGCGCAGCTCTTCAGGAGAAAGATAGGTCTTTGCTTCAGGGTCAAGAAGTTCCTGAAATGGCAAGCTCTTGGAGCCAGGGATATGTCCCGAAGACAACCCCGGGCGCGGTTCGGGATCAGTACCCGCCCAGCGCCCGTAAGATCGAGCATCCAGGATCTCGACCTCCTTCGCTCCTTCTTTTCGGTGTTCCTTGGCGATTTCCTTCAACTCCAGGTACGGAATCACCAGCTTAGAGTCGAACTGCGGGAGTGGGTAGCTGGTCTTTTCCACAGGCGCTGGCTCCCCAGTCTCTGTCGGATAGCCATCACGAACCCACAACCTGTAGTTGTTGAGGACATGAACCCTGGGATGCCCAAATACTCGTAAGGTCCAGCCAACACGAGGGGCGCTGAAGATGCCGAGCTCTTCCGTATCGTAAACCACAACCTCATCGTCGCGCCGAATGCCAAGCTGGCTCATCGCCTCGGCAAACGTCTCCACGGTAGGAAGCATATGCGGGTAGGGAGATTCGGGGTCTTTGATGGCGTCCAGATCGAAGAATCGCGCCTGAGGAATGTGATGCTTTCTGAAAACATCAATGCCTGTGCGGCCCTCGGGGTCATTGGGCATAAACCAGGCGGCACATAGAGGGATTACACGCGGAGAAGTGGAGATCTTTGTGGTCGGATTCTTCTTCAAAGCTTCATGGAGTTCCCTGGGGGACACGAGGTAAGAAGAGAATGAGATCTGGCGACTCTGGGTCTGTTGCCGTAGCTGCTGAGAGATAGACATGGTAGGGCGCATCAGGCGAGTCGGTGAGGGAATGCTACGAAGAGTCGCAAACGCCATGCTCGCGACGAGTTTCTCACGGGAACTGATTGATGAGACTATTCACATACCGAATGGCGAATATCGTGGTCAGATTGGGTCAGTAAACCTCGACAATCTGGGTAAAGGGAAGTGTACGGATAGTGGGGGAAACATGGTCTTTTCCATCGTTATCTAGGCTATCGAGTCCTGTGCGGAGTCAGCCCATTGCTTCCCCACCATGTGAAAGAGGTAAACAACTCCGCGCTTATCGTCGCAACTCCGCTAACATACTTGCAAGCTGCCTCATCTTCTAACCAAGTTGAAACACAACCTTCGTACAACAAAGAAGACACACCAGGATGAAAGTTACTATCAAAGAATGGAATGCGGTCGCTACCTGGCGCTGGGATATGCCCGAGGATGACGTCTGTGGTATATGCCGCGTTCAATTTGATGGAACATGTCCAACCTGCAAATTTCCGGGAGACGACTGTTCACTTTGTGAGTTCGCTTCCTACTCGACTTTGGCGATGGGATGAAATGTTGACCTGTAACTCTACCTCCTTCAGTGCTCGGAAAATGCGGCCACTCTTTCCATATGGTGTGATTGTGGATCTTCTTGTCCTCATTCTATGAAGCTGCTAACTGGATCACTCCCCTTAACAGCATTGCCTTATGACTTGGATTCAACAAGAGTCTTCAAAAGGACTGTGTCCAATGTGCAGACAAAGTATTTACGCTCTTGCTCCTGTTCTTGATCTAACGCTAATGAGATGGCCAGAGTTTGAGTGGAAGCAAAATGATGAGTGACAATGATGATATTGTTGGCCTCTAAGCCTTCTGATTTTGTGGCAATCGGGTGTTAGGAGTTCTGATGTACATGATACCCTTTTTTTTATTTCCTTCGTCTCTTTCCTCATGAAAGCAAAAGCTGCTCTACCTTACTCATTTGATGATTTTCCAAGAGTGTGCTTTGCAAGTCACCTGACTTTATCGATAAGAAGTCGACAACCCCAGCCATGTGATGATATCAGTTGAGCCATTCCGTAGCTTGGGACAGATCCTCGTTGATCACGCCAAATCAAACCATCTCAATATCATCCCGAAGCCAACGATGTAGCCGCGCTGCTGGAGATGTCTGTACCAACACAAATCACATCCTCCCCTCAATACTCATCCTCTCCTCAGCACGCCTCCCGAGGATTCTCCGGTCCAAAAACACTATCACGACCACAGAGCTTTGATCGTCCTCCTACCGCGCAACGAGTCAGCCACCATCCGGAGCAACAGACCACATACGATGTAGCTGGCGAAACCTCATCTTTACATCCCGGAGATGACGACCGTCATGAGACAAGTTCCGCTTCGCAGCCTTCATTTCAACCCTTCTTCACGCTCATAGAGGATGCCAACACCTCCGAATATTACCACCCAACAGTCCACTACATCTTCTCCGACGATGACACAGACATTGTAACGGAAGCAGCTCTACGCGCCCTAGAAAGCGAGCAAGACAGCTCTCCTGATCCCTCAAAAAGCAAGGCAAAGTCAGCGAACAATCAACCCACGATGCATCAGCAGGAAGCAGCGGGAAACGAAACTGCCCGCCCGGAGGACGATGAACCCCCCAGTCCAAAGAAGGAACCCCTCCTGCCCCCTCCGACTCCCGGCGTTCGCGACAACTACATCATCCTCGACATGGAGCTCGCGAATCCTGATGATGCGAAACACCCGAGCTCAGATCCGGCTCGCGGTGCCAGCACGGCCGGTATGACGACCATATCCACCTCGCCTGCTGCTCAGGGAACACTCCTGCACCAGCAGTCCCCGCCTCCACTACATGGACTCCCCTCGTCCCAGCATCAATTCAATGTTATATCCGCACATAGCCTGACACCAGCATGGCAAGTGCTCAGCACGCAAGTCATACCAGCACCGACATTCGACAATAATGCTACCGGCGAGCAACCTTCAAATGGTGGCTTAATGCTCAAGATCCACGGTACGCCTGGTCTGCCTGTGACTATGTTTGGAAAGGACAGAGACAAGGAGAGAGGAAGTCAACGACTGGAAGATATGATGGAGCAGTTTGGGAAACGCCTGGGCGAGCTCAGGCAGGTTATCGAGGCTGGACAACAGGTTCAGTCTACTCAAGATGCCCTGTTTGAAGGAGAAGAAGTGCTAGGGAATGTAGATGCCAACGCTGTTTTGGATTCAAGCACTCGTGAACAGATGGATGGCCATAGCAATACCAAGAATGCAACAGGCGACGACAGCAATATCTGAAGGATGTCGCCCAACCATCTAATACAATAAAGAGACAGTGTGATGGCTTCGTATATCAGCTTCGACTGCTAGATGCGTTTATTCTGTCGTTGTGATCGACCTACTCTGCTACAAATGCCTTAAATGTGTATTTAGTATGGTCAAGTCCCGGATATGTAAAAGTTACGTCGCACCTAGAATAATTTTTCGCTTGTAATCGAAGCAACACCAATTCAAGTAAATCCATTCACTGAGGTCACAACCTGGAAAAGCTGGTAAGGCTCCCAAGGACCAGGAACTGCGCCCTTCTCTGGAAGAAACTTGACCATCTCCACCGAACCGGAACTGGCGGCGTAGTGTAATGGAGTGCCAAGCCCACTTCTTTTGTTCATGAGATATTCTGGAGATCCCTCGTCAAGCAACTTGTTGAGGTGTAAGCTGTTATATTCGGGGTCTTGATGGTAAATGAATTCTAGCACCTCGCGATTGTCGTTTCTGGTTCGCATCGCCGCGTAATGTAAGAGCTGCCCATGCTGGGCTTGACCCCCGCTTTCAAAAAGGATCTTGATCGCATCAAACGGTCCGTCCCGAACTGGGTAGGGTTCCCTATGTTCTCGTGTTGGGGTTTTGCACGAGATATGACGATTCTGGCGGCTTAAATAAAAGCAGCGGCACTCATATTAGGCAATCAGACTGGACTTCCGTCGCAGAAAGACAGTTCACTTATATACACTACCCTATACTTATTTACCCTAACCATAATCTGGCCTGCTTAGTGAGCAAAAAGTAGCGCCACTTTGGACTGAATCTGGAAATGCAAAGTTGGGAGGTTTTCGCAGAAACGCAGAAATGCTGTTCAGTAGATAGTCTAAGAAACCAATGAAGACAAAAACAGAGACAAAGCATGGGTAGCCAAAGTTCTGCACACAAACAAACAAATATTCAGCAGATACCGAAAAGCAGAAATCACTCCTCCCTAATCCGAAACGCCGTCACAACTCATGCAATCAGGGGTATCAGAGCATAAGAATGATGAGGTAACAGCTATTTGCACAGGCAGTTCATACTCCAAGAATCAGTCAGAGGGGTGGCTTCTGAGCCTTCGTCCGCGCGAAGTTCCGGGCAGAGGAACATTTTCTCTGCCTTCCATCATGCCGGCCATTTTTTTTGTCAGCATCTTCTGAGGAAGCTTGGTATCAGTTACACCAAAGCTGGAGCAGTGTCTTTTGGCGGGCGGATTGTCAGCTTCCTCTATCTCTGCCGGGTTGCCGGTGGACAGAGATACTCGAGCGTTTGCTGCTACGGAAGGTTTGGATTGAGTGGCCGTTGAATCATCAGTGTCACACGCTAGATGTTTTGCGACGACGTTTGCATCGACTTCCCTAAGACCAGTGTTGGAAGGAGTCGCAGTGGTGGATGGAGGTTGCTGGGCTTCTACCTCGTCCTCAACATCGTGGTAGACGAAGCCTTTTAATGGAGTTTCCCGCGGAGAATTGTCCGGAGAAGAAGCAGTAGCGGTCGGCTCCTCAGCGTTGCCAAATGGCAGGACCTCAAGTTCCTTGGAGGTTCTCATCCTTTTGACTAAAGCATCATGCGCCTCAGTTCGAGGCAGGGTTGTTGGGTACTCATAACGTCTCTTTTGAGGTGTGACGCCGGTTGGAATATACTCTTCAAGCGGGCGTTTTCGAATGTTAGTACAAAGATCCGACAAGGGTTTCTGTACTTCTTCGAACAGAGGCAGCGTCAATTCTTGAAGGCTGTCCTTTTGTTGATTCGCATCCTCCTGCAAACCAGTTATTCGGTCACGAGAACCGGCTAGGTGTTCTTCAAATGCTGCGTAGGATTGTTGGGCATTGGACGCCATGCTCCGTAAGCTAGCCATGTGGGCGTCGCAGTAATGGCCATTTTGTGTTCGTGCCTTCGCGACGAAATCATCCAGTGCACCCATCTGTCTACTCATATCCTTCATCTGGGCATCCACGATCCGGACGGTTTCCTCGTGAACTGACTCGGTTACTTTCTGGATGGATGCGTTGCGTTGATCAAATGCCTGCGAGATCAGTATTGGCACATCACTAGTTAAGCGGTTGGTTTCTTACCTCCCAATCACTCTGCATCTTGGTCTTGACCTCATCACGAGACGCAATGACATCTTTGGCAAATTGTTCCGACTTGAATACCCATTCATCGACCTGTCGATCATAATGCGCCGTTGCTTGTTCCAAGGAGTCACCCGAAGACATGATGTCAGTCCGCAAACATTCAACTCTGCCCTTCAAACGACCGAAATGTCGCTGGCGAGATTCTTCAATCAATGATTTGATTTGTGACATGAGGTTATCCCGTTCTGCTTCGGCGTGGGTATTTTCCTCTTCCAGGGTTTGGGCTAAATGCGCCGAGGCTCTGCGATTCGCCTCCACAGCCTGCTGATTAGCCTCCTGCAGTTGTAGGCGAAGCTGATTGATCTCAGCTTTTTGGGTATTGACGTGGGCTACCATGTCCTCAAACATGGACTTCAAATCTTTCCCGAGAGTGCTGTAAGATGCGTGGAGCTATATTGGTTAGCACATGGCACTTGGTCGCAACACGAGAATCCAGCTCACCTGGGCATGAAACTCTGAGAATTCGCCAATAACCTCCTTCGAGATACGGGCTGCTGCCGCCGACAGACCATTCAAACCCTCTCCGACCTTGCCCTTGACTTCCTCGCGTAGAACCTTAATCTCCTCGAGGACGTTGTTCATCTGATCATGAGAATCAGAAGTCTGAGCCTGTGCCTCTCGTAGCGCTTTGTCGAAAGAGAGATTGAAATTGCGAAGTTCCGATTCAGTTGACTGGAATTGGGTCAATTCGTCCTCGACGAAAGTATTGATCTTCGTGGCGATGTGCTCAACGAGCTTCGAGTGTCGGTCTAAGAATGTCCCAACCCTACTGTCGATCGTGCTTGTCACATCAGCAACTTCGTCAACAGAAGTCTCCCATGTCTCCCGATTTGTTGCCTCGAGGTCTGCTTTCCGTTGTAGCTTCGCATGCAACCCTTCCACATCACCAACTGTTTTGTCCAACGTCGATACCAAATCCGACCCAATATCGTGCAGCTGGGCTTCCGTATCCTGATGAGCTTTGCGTAACATTTCTTCCTCTTCGAGAGTGGCTCTTGTATCCTTCAAAACAATTTCGGTTTTCTCGAGAATATCATTGGTCTCATTCAAGGCAGAACGAGTATTTTCGTGATCCTTCTTGAGGTTGTTAAAGTTGCTGGTTAAAGTGAATAGCTCTTGAACCTTGTTCCGTAGGCTAGACTCCATGGACTCGATCTTGGCTCTTTGTTCCTCATTGACAATTCTTCGGGATTCGCTCTCCATCGTCATCTGCTCATAGGCATCGGGTGTCATGTAAACACCATTCCTATGTCTTGTGGCGATAAGTTCCCCTTTGAGCTTCTCAATTTCTAGTGTGAACTCTCGAAGAAGAGTCTTTTTCGCCATGTAGTTTATCTGAGGTTTATTGCGGATGTTCTTGGCCCGGAATGCGTAGTCCAGCGTGGATATGGTCTCTTCAAGATTGCTGCGAGAGGGAGAGATTGTGGCAATTATGCAGGTTTTTGTTCGCCCACCGAGGGAGTCTTGCAATAACCGCGTGAGTTTCGATTCTCTGCTTGCAGTTAGCTTCCTCTTCTCCAAAGCGGCATTGAAAAATTGTTGCGTACCTGTATGGGATGTGCGGGCTTTTATCCACCAGCGCATTGATCACCCGACCAAGAGTGAGCAGGCTTTTGTTGATCAAACCAGCCTCCGTAGCTCGCTTGTTCTCAGCGCCGCTGCGCTGGATATTTTCACTACCAGCAAGGTCGACCAAGTTGAGCTTTCCAGAACTGATGTAGTCATCCCCGTTCTCAGTCGTCCGTTTGGTGTAGACCGTAATTGTAAAGATCGTGTGGCTTCGAGAGCTTAGGTCGTTGCATTTGGTCGCAGCGACTTGGCGCTTATGACTGCCATGCTGAAGTAATTTAATACCAGCAGATGCCGAGTCAATCCACGTTTCTTCCATCCCTTGTACAAGTGTACTGCTGCTGGTGCCCTTTTTCTCATTCTCGAATATCTTCAACTTTGGGTTTTCCTCGGCTGAAAGCAAGTCGCGCAGCTCTTCGTTGTAAAGCTCAATGAAAGAACATTTTACCGTGCTTTCCGTATCCTCGAGCTTGTGGAACAACGAGTACAAAACGCGTGGTATAATCCCGGCATTGTCGGACAGTATCCCAAGAGTGTCTGTCATATCACCTGACATGGTGTATGTTTTGCCCGTTCCTGTCTGCCCGTATGCGAAGACAGTACAGTTGTAACCCGCGAGCATCTGATTCCATTAGCTGGTCAACTTCTTGCAATTTTTAAGTGATCTGTAGTAAGTAGCTGACCTCATTCACAATTGGAAGAACAACATCCTCATATACAGTGACCTGATCAGCCGCAGCCGAGAAGACCTTGTCGAAAGTGTAGGCTTTATTCGAAACTGCATTTGGGCCCATTGACAGTTCCACTGTCTTTCCCTTGGCTCCCTCGGTCGACACTACCACGCCGCTGTTTTCTTTGATCTCGCGATCGTTGCGTCCACGGCATCGTACAACCACGTGAATACTTGTGTCCTCATTAATCTCGCGCTCGTAATCTCTCTGGTTCCTTATCGCAGTGATGCTGGCCGGGTCGCTCGGTGACTTCAGACGAGACGCGCTCGGGGCGGAAGCTTTTCCCGGAATCGCGGAGGATGTTCTTCTCTCAGTCGCTGATGAGCCCAGGCGCCGTGTTGCTTGTCGCGTAGCCGTCCTCCTGGTGGGCAGGCCGGAGGCAGGCCGTTGGGGGCCGGCCATGGTGAAAGGGTCAACGAGCAAATTTCCCCGATAATTCAAAACAAGAAAAAAAAATGGCTATAGGAGATGAGTATGCTAACAATCTAGCAAGAAAAATTTGTTCCTGTTGGTTGCTGGATGTCGGGAAATTGTCTGTCTCTATAGAGATCAAAGTAATCAGGCCAACGTTTGTTGTGGCTCGACGGAGACTGGAAAAGGAAAATGTAAACAAACCCGGATGTTGCGCACGTGCCACTTTATGGTCTAAGCTCTAGGGGGTCATCCTCCCCTCTCACATGATCTGATGTGATCATCGCCTATCCATCTGCATACATATCTGCAATCATTACTCTCCATATCGTCTCCTGTTATTTGAATCCCATCAGAACTGACGCATCAAGTATTATCTAGTGATTTTGCCTTACGTTGTCTATCTGCGGAAAGACACTCTTTACATGAACAAAGCGGCTCCCCGCCACTCACATGTTTACCTCATGATGAGAATTGGTCGCAGATCACCATGACCGCCCTGAGAGCCCCCACGCAGGCCCAGATATCTCCTGGGAAGGGACTGGGCTTCATCAGCATGTCTCCCTCTGTTACTCTCTTTCTCTATAGAGCTAATCTTGAATAGCGCTTGGTGCTTCCCTCCACAATGTTTTAACTCGTGTGAAGTCAC
This sequence comes from Aspergillus thermomutatus, assembly GCF_002237265.1. Taxonomy (NCBI): domain Eukaryota; kingdom Fungi; phylum Ascomycota; class Eurotiomycetes; order Eurotiales; family Aspergillaceae; genus Aspergillus; species Aspergillus thermomutatus. The sequence goes on along the minus strand of NW_020798167.1, from coordinate 43,771 downwards.
ATCCACACATCTACCCCGCAGTCGATCTTGCATATTCCTCCTCCGATCCCCTGCGGAAGCCAGTTATTCTACAGCTACCTTCAAATGGCCTTCGCCTGCGGTTTGATGGGCCTGATCAAAGGCTACGGTTGATTGAGGTGCTGGACTTTTCGAAAATTACTTTGGTTTACAAAAATCAAGAAGTAATGAAGGGCGTGAAGCCGCAAGAACAAGCCGTTTCACAACAAGGTCCTAGTTTTCGTCATATCTACAATCGCCTCTTCGGGCCCTCATACCCGGGCGAATATACACCTCCAAATGATGGTCATTCGCCATATGGGACATATGTGCTCTCGTATCCAGGGGTTGCGTTCTCGTTCCCTCTACAGAATTCTGCCTGGTCAGAGCAGTGTGACTTTGTAGCACTCCTTTCTTCATCAGCAGCTTTGCCGGCGACATCCATGGCTATATTCCAGGGCGCCTCATGGCCCGAGGCTCGGAATAAGTTATTCTCGCAGCAGCCGCAATATCCTCGGTCTCCAGCACTAGTTGGCAGGAACCGTGATATCGTCTCAGATGAGGTTGAAGAGTTCATCATCTTCGGCGCCGGCAAAATGGAGGTAGTCCGCAGATCTAGTCCTCCTACTTGTATCACACTTTCAGAAACAACTCCACAGGATCTCATTGCTGAGTTTGGACCACCTGATGCTATCTATCGGAAGAATGACCGGAGAATATCCATTCACCGGGCAGCCGGTAATAATAGTGCAGCAGATACGCTGCACATGAGCCCTCCCCCGGGTAGGGGGATCGATGTCACTGACACGGATCAATCTTCGAGCAACAGCGTCACTGATGACTCAGATGAGGAGATTTCCCCCGTCAGTAATATCGACCCTTCGTCGCTCCCTACTGAATGCTTCCTTAACTATTTTCATCACGGTTTTGATGCCTTTATCTCGTATCCCACTGCCGTCGGTCCTGCGTTTCCGGGATCTGATTTGTCCGATACATCACCTCCACCACCTTCTTCCCAACTTGTCGTCACTAAGATTATACTGCACGGGAATATTCCAGGCTCATATCCCTTTAACCGTCATCGACGTAGTCGTTGGACGATCAGTCTCGATCCGTCAGGTGATGTCGTGACATCCGAAACCCCGTACGACAGGATTTCTGAGAGGTTGAGGGAGGTCTGGAAAGGATCCTATGCAAGCGCTGCGGAGGAGCGAGCTCTACAACGGCCCATGGTGTTGAATCGTGGTTGGGGAGACAGTCCTGAGAGTAGTGTCGAGTTCCTCGGCGGTTGGGAGGAAACTACTGCCAGAGGACACAGAAACGGCCATGATGGTCACGATGGGGGCTTGGGTAATACAGAATTATTCGGCTTTCCAGGGCTACTATTCGAAGTGATGAAGAATGGGGCTGTGAGCTGCTTGACCATATATTGACTGCTGCTTGGGATGGTATAGATTGGAGTCTGGAGTTCGGTTATCAAGTTCGGCCATCACTTTATGAATCACGACATTGCCGATTAGATGATACCTTAATTATTTTCTCAATGGGATTGCACATTATAACAGAATTGATGGGTTTATCCAAAAAAATCGTCAACTTGGTGACTTTGCAAAAGGTCGACATAGTAAGGTATATCAGCTTGGGAGTTCTACCTAGGCATGAAGCTCTGCTTTTTTTCTCCGATTGGCCGCAAATCCGTCGAGGATCTGTACCCACAATTATTTCTCATTCAACTCCGCTCATCACTCCTTCAAATCCTCCACGCGATCAACTTCACTTCGAGGCGGGATATGCTTTAGCGGTAGTATGCCGGAATTGCCGCGGTCGCTCACTCGGTCCTGGTCGTCGACGCTGAAACTCCCCAAGTCAACATTCCCCGCACGCGTGACGCCGGCCGACCAGACAAAATACCTGCAGCGATGCACCGATGAGCTCTACGCCTGGCAGCGCCGTGAAAGGCCCGCCGACCGACCATTTGTATTGCATGATGGACCCCCCTACGCAAATGGCCACCTTCACGTTGGACATGCTCTCAACAAGATATTGAAGGATATAATCTGCCGAGTGCAGCTGGCTAAAGGGAAGCGCGTTCGGTATGTGCCCGGATGGGATTGCCATGGACTACCCATCGAGCTCAAGGCGCTTGAGCTTCAGAAAGAGCTTGGAAGTAACGGGGGATCCATCGGTGCCGCTGCTATTCGCAAAGCTGCACGTAAGCTGGCGGGGCGGACAGTCAAAGAACAGATGAAAGGCTTTCGAAGCTTTGGCGTGATGGCCGACTGGGAGGGCCATTGGAAAACTATGGACAAGGAATTCGAGAAAAGACAACTTGGTGTTTTTCGTGAGATGGTGGATAAGGGATTGATCTATAGAAGGTTTAAACCTGTCTACTGGTCACCGTCTACCGGAACAGCGCTTGCGGAAGCCGAGTTGGAATACAAAGACGACCATGTTTCCACCGCTGCCCTGGTTAAATTCCCTCTCGTCTCAGTCCCACCACAATTGGCTCTAGACCCTCTGGTACAGCTCAAGGATCTCAGTGCCGTCATTTGGACTACGACGCCTTGGACGCTTCCCGCCAACGCTGTGATCGCTGTTCACGAATCCTTGGATTATACGATCGTTCAGTCGGATACTCACGGTCAGCTTCTTGTCGCTCAATCGCGGCTTGAGTACCTGGAACATATGCTGAAGGAGGATCTGTCTATTATCATTCCATCTATTCGTGGCTCAGAGCTAGCAGAGCAGACAAAGTATCGACCGATTTTCAAGTCAATTGATGCGGAACCTCAGCCGATCATAGCTGCGGATTTTGTCACTGCCGACTCTGGTTCAGGGCTTGTGCATTGTGCCCCTGGTCATGGTATGGATGACTACGAAGCTTGTGTTCCTCGTGGCATTCCTGCGTTTGCCCCCGTTGACGATCATGGTAAATTCACCGACAAGGCCATGCCCAGTGACCCAGCAAGACTGAGTGGAAAAAGTGTCCTTGGAGAAGGGAATGCTGCGGTGCTCGAGTACGTTGAGTCGCAAGGCTACCTGCTGGCACAACATCAGTATGAGCATAAGTATCCTTACGATTGGAGATCGAAGCTTCCGATCATCATCCGAGCAACTGAACAATGGTTTGCGGATGTGGCCGACATCCGTCACAGCGCAGTAAAAGCTTTGGAAGATGTAAGGTTTGTGCCTAGTTCTGGAAAGCAACGTCTGGAGAACTTTGTCAAGAATCGTAGCGAATGGTGCATTTCACGCCAACGTGCCTGGGGTGTCCCAATTCCCGCCCTCTATAATCGGGCCACAGGCGATGCTGTGCTCACGCGGGACAGCGTCTCGCACATCATGTCTGTCATCGAGGAACGAGGCATAGATGCATGGTGGACTGACGATATGAATGACCCTGCGTGGATTCCGCCGACACTGCGAGAAGATTCCGGATCCGGTTACAGGCGCGGCACTGATACCATGGATGTGTGGTTCGATAGCGGTACAAGTTGGACAGAGCTCGATACCGTTCCTCGCGATGGATACCCTGCGGATGTTTACCTAGAAGGCACCGACCAGCACCGCGGCTGGTTCCAGTCCGGGCTTCTCACATATATTTCCCATCAGCTTGCCTCAGGGCAGACTGCTACGCCTCGAGCACCATTCAAGAATCTCATCACTCATGGATTTACTCTCGACGAAGAAGGACGCAAGATGAGTAAGTCAATAGGAAATGTGATTCACCCCCAGTCGATCATGGACGGAACTCTTTTGCCCCCTCTCAAGCCGAGGAAAGGCAAAGGGAAGAAGCAACAAGAAGTCAAAGAGCCAGTGTATGATGCTTTGGGACCCGATGCGCTTCGAATGTGGGCTGCAAGCAGCGACTATACACGGGACGTCGTGATAGGTAAACAAGTGCTTCAGACCGTCAACACCAGCTTGCACAAATTTCGCGTGACCTTCAAGCTTCTTCTGGGTGCTCTGTCAGATTTCCGGCCACAGGACCAACTTCCATACAACCAGTTACAGCAAGTGGACCGCATGGCGCTTATGCATCTGTCCGAGATGGTCCTCATTTGTCAAAAAGCATGCGAGAATTTCGAGTTCTACAAGGCTGTGAACGCAATGAACCGGTGGGCCAACCTTGAATTTTCAGCCTTCTACATGGAGGCCATCAAGGACCGTCTCTATACCTATGGAGAAAACAGCACCAGCAGACGCGCCGCTCAGACGACCTTGTTCCACATCTATAACTACCTTCAGGAAATACTGGCTCCCATCACGCCCTTGCTTGTGGAAGAGACCTGGGAACATACCCCAGAAGCCATCAAATTGCAATGCGAGCACCCCTTGAAGCGTGTAGCCTCGACGCCTCCTCCCGACTGGCTGAACCAGTCTCTGGAGGCCGATTATCAGGATATCGTAGGGGTCAGTTCGGTCATCAAGGCTTTGCAAGAGCAAGCGAGAGGCAAGAAGCAACTGGGCTCTTCACTTCAATCCTTTGTCCATATCATATTACCTGAGGGCAGTTCGACCGGATTCGCCCTACGACGCAATCTGTCCGAGCTCAATGATCTGTTCGTTGTCTCTTCGGTTACCCTCGGGGCGCACAGAGAGCCTGTCCCGGCTGCCATTCTTGACGCAGAGTGGCAGTACAGCGATGCGTATGAACTTCCCAGTGGAGGAAAGGGAACTGTTTACGTCTACACGCCACAGGCGGATAAGTGTCCTCGTTGCTGGCGTTATGTTGTCCCAGAACCTCAGGCTAGCGATGGCGCACTGTGCAATCGTTGCGAGGAGGTTGTGCGAGACCGCGATGCGTCGACTCCTGGCGAGAGTGTTACTAATGGCACTGCCTAAGGTCTCTACTACCCCTTACGTTGATTGAGTGTATGACTAGTTCCTTATTCGTCTATTCAGCTCTTAACCGAGCCTAGCTATGTACTATAGTTTCCAGAGCTTGATTATGTACAATAACCCCTCTATTCTAGTTCCAAATTTAGTATTGCAACGGATGCGGATCCCACGTCACGCCAGGGATTGAAATGATACCTAGCCTATCTAAACGGGAGCTTCATGTTCTTAGTACAGCAGGCAAGGGTGTCCTTGAGAGGAGACTAGGCAGCAGTGGCATGATGCTGCCAACTTCGCTGTGGCAAAGACATTAGGTAGTCGTAGCTCAGGTGACCAGAACCCCTCATATCCGTCCGCATCTCAATCCAACATCCAGCTACTGCATCCGCTCTAGAACATTGGCGATTATAGGTACCAAGGTCCTTACATGCGTTGTGACTTCTGAATATTATTGGTGGTGAAATGCTTTGCTCTTCCCAGTTTTGATGACGACACCGTCGAGGTCAGCATGACGACTGCCCCTCGTAACACCCGCAAATCAGTTCCCCCAGACTACGAATCCGGGCAACATGACGACAATCATGCCACGGAGGGCCACGAAAGCTCCTCTTTTAAATTGATGATTAGCGGGGAGTGAATCTCGTTTTGATGTGTCGATCATCGAACTTGGTTATCCAGTGCCAGATCAGATCGGATATTGAGCATCCTCCTTCGAGCTATAAAGATTGGAACTGCCATAATTCTTGACGCTGAAGAATACAATTGGGGGCAATACCACGAATCTACACTATTCAAGATGTTCGACTCGATGATGTCTCATACGAAGCAACCGTTGCCCTTGCCTACTACGACCTCGTCAGTAGGTCCAGTGCCTACTGTCATTCCCGGGGATACTCCTATCTTCCAGGAACTTGGAATGACTGGCAAGCGGACATTATGGTATGCATCTATTCGACGGATTTCGTCAAAATCTTCGGGCTAATGAGCTCAGGGTGGTTACGGTTCTCATGGGAATCTCGTCACTGGTCTTCTACACGCTTAGTGCTCGGGTGCCGTTGGTATGTACTGAACTGTCGTAATCATGGATTGAAACTCACGCATCGCAGTCCAAGCGCGTCTTCCACACATTGGTCTCCCTCATGACCACCGTCTCATTCATCGTCTATCTCGCCCTCGCAACGGGAAGCGGCATGGCCTGGAAACACGACTCTCTCAAGCACGTCCACAAGCATGTCCCGGATACCACGCAGGAACACTTCCGCCAGGTATTGTGGCTACGCTACCTAAACTGGTTCCTGACCGAGCCACTCTCCCTCATCAACCTGGCGTTGGTATCGGGCCTTCCTGGAGCGCATCTGCTCGTCGCCATTGCGGCCGATTATGTTATGCTGGGCTCCGGACTGCTTGGCACCTACGCGGGCCACACTTCGCGCAGATGGGTCTGGTTCACCATCAGCGCCCTGGGGTACCTGACTATGGTTTACCATATTGCAATCAATGGAGGCAAGGCGGCGAATAACAAGGATGCACAGACCAGACGGTTCTTTGCGTCTTTGTCTGGTGTGACTCTGATTGTCAAAGTGCTGTACCCAGTGTATGTTACCACTCTCTTGGAACCATGTGATAGTGAGTAACTGACGTATTTAGTGCTCTCGCGGCCGGTGTCCTGGCTTTGAAGATGAATGTTGATACCGAGACCGTTGTCTTCGCCATCTATGACATCTTCACTCAGGGCTTGCTTGGGTACTGGTTGATCATCGCACACGATAGCGCTCAGGGAATGTAAGTACATGTCTCGCACGACGCTCATGCATGACGATATCAAACTAATTCTTCTCAGCTCTCTCTACGTTGACGGATTCTGGTCCAGTGGCGTCGGAAACGAAGGAGCCATTCGAATCAGTGAGGAAGATGGAGCGTAAAGCCTAAATGCTTGCTTCGTCAATCAAATGAACCATGGGTTCAGCAGAAGTTGCACAAAGTGCAAGTAATTACCACGAAGGCTTCTCTAGTGAGAGCAAGAAACGCGGACTGGGATTGTGAGAACATGCATCAGTGGCCTGTTTTCCTTGAGGGATTGGTATTTTGTGTCCGAATGTATCCACGATTAGTCGGTGCAACTGTCAGCTTTGATGATCGGTAATGATAAAGAATGTATAATACGTTTTGATAGGTTGAACAAAATAGGGTTCTTCAATTTCTCATGTGGAGTACTTGCTGCTCGGCTACAGAGCTCCAATGGCAAAGCTGCTAGGTCTTCCTCTCGGTTTATTCAATTATTTACAGCATCTTGGGATAACACAGATTCAGACTGCAGCCACGAGAAAGGTAGAGGATACCGTTTCGTTAATGGTGAGCCTTTCTTCCCTGATGCCTCTCTTCATCTGCGTCTTGCTTCTTGACGGAGTGCTTCTTCCGGAACGGGTTACGCAGAGGAAGCTGCTTAAAGCTCTCAGAACCACGGAACGGCATCTCCCCGACTTTCTTCCCGCCCTTTAGCTCGATCACCTTCAGCTCCCTGAGCGGGTCGATCCTGCGAGCGGGCACCGGCTCCATTGAGACATCGCGCGGGTAATGGATCACCACCTTCCTCATCGGCCAGGAGAGGTAGAAGCCGGCATCGACGCAATAGTCCTTGAAGTGTATGCATTTGAGATGCTTAGGGTCGAACCAGTGGATAAATGGGTCAGCATCGACGACGAAGCCGGTCAGAGTCAGGGTCTTGATGGAGAGGCGGTTCAGCGTACGGCCCATGACCATGGCGCGGACTTTGGCTTTCTCGATGGCGGTTTTGTCGAGGTACTCGCCGGCTCCGACTTTTGGATCGAGGGTTCCATCGCCTGCGTGGCCGCTGTTGAGCTTCTTAGTCTGTGTCCTGCTTTAGTGCTCTGGGATCGAGGGGTGGCTTACTAGTAAACAGGCTCGCTGTAATGTGAAGTGTCGAGCGTCCAGCCGCCTTTGATGTAGGGCCATCTCTTACTAGACCTGCGACGGATTCGAGGCTCCAGTGCCATTCCCAGCTCGAGCTCCTCGAGTTCGGTGTTGAGCCAGGCGGCCTGCCAGATGTACTTCTGGTAGGACTGCATCATCCCCGTGATCTTCAGCACGCGCAGGTTGCGAAACTGGCAAAGCGGCGCCATTTCCTCGATGTCGAGCACGTTCTCCTCGACGTCCTGAGCCTCTTTGACGGGCCAGAAGACGTCGATTCCTAATGCGGCCAGGTCCTTCGGTAGGCAGTTCCAGGTTGCTCCGCCGCGGAAATACATGAGAGGCCTTGCAGGTGTTCCTGGCTCCTGGGGTGTGGGGGTAGCCAGGACGGACTCGATCTTCTCGTTTCTCCTGCTACTTGCCATGTTGAAGGGAGTGCGAAGGAAGCGGCGGCGGCGGGTTTCTGACGAAATACTCGGGGCTCGGGTCGGTGAACGAGATTGAGAGCGTGAGCGTTTGCTGAAGAGACGGCTTTGAGAGAGGGAACTTAGGGCGTTGGAGGAGAACGAATTCAGACTCAGCGCATCGCTCATGCTAAAGCGACGGCGCTGCTTCTTTCCGACCTCTACTTCCTTCGCCACGTCCTCGATATGCGGGAGTTTTGCTGGAGTCAGGTTGAAAGGAAACTTCAAGTGTAAAGTCGAACCGCGATCTAGATTATTATGTTGACAATGTATGAGCATTCATTGCTGGAGTGAAGGTTGCGGTATGTTGTTGGCAGGTTCAGACAGGAAGGAGGAGCTTACTTGCTTCGATGCTGTCGTTGATGGGCTGGTTGAACCGCTCTGCGTCTCTCCAGAAAGCTTCTCCGAGGAGAGTTGTTTTCCAGTGCGAAGGGAAGTCTTCGATTCTGTTTGTTTCCATCCCAGCAGTGAGATGTTGTGCTCATTCAGACTTGGTCTTGAGGGCTAACCCAAGATCAAGATGAGTTTGGGGATGGAAAGCGATCAGATAGGTGGCATACATTCAAGCAAGGTTGGAACATTGATTGTTGTACTGACAACTTTGAGAAGAAGGATAGAAACAAAAACGGGCTTATGACCTTGGTCAGTATTCCTGTGAGGTGCGCGCTATGGCTGGCAGTGAATATCATTTCTGTCGTACTCTCATTAGGGGAAGTGTCAAGGCCATCGAAGACCCTTCTGCCATGCCCAAATCATAAATCATTTCATCATTACCGGTAGGCTTTCACAAAATTGATCATAGTATCTGATTGTAGATAGTCTCTCTTGTTCAAGTAGAGCAAAATGCGCTATGAAACAAACTATACAAAGCCTTGTCCGTTGTTGTCTTTCAAGCGTCTCAAATTTCAGCTCAAGGGCTCACCTCATTGACTATCGCTAGTCCTTTCTCCTCTGAAACCGCAGTGGGACATCCTCTCTCATCGATAGCGTCAACACTGAGACACTCTCTTGCAGCACTCTTTCAGCATCCTTACGAGCTTCTGGGCTGTCATCTGCAAGTTCGACCTTATAATCACGGAAAAGGACTGACAACACGACAACAAATTCGACCTGGGAAAATTTCTTCCCCAGACAAGCCCGGAATCCATCGCTGAAAGGGATGAATGCTCCCCTTACCGGTTTGTGAATAATAGGATACTCTAGACCAGGTGCAGCAAGTCCTGGTGTCAACGCATTCTTCGCTAGAAAGCTGTTCTGGTTTCTTGCATCCCATCTTTGAGGATAGAACACTGCAGCATCTGGACCCCAGTATTCTTCTAAATAATGGAGGCAATTTGCGTTCAGGTTGACATTGGCTCGCGACGGTAAAAGGTATTGCTTGCCTTGATAGTTGAGGGGACTTGGGGTTTCAGACGTGCTTTTAGGGACCGTCACTACCGGGGGGTAAAGGCGAAGGACCTCAAGCTGTATACGGGTTAGAATAGTGTGCAAAATGACTAGCTTGGGACTAACCATCACGCATAACGGCGCAATCAGCTTAGGGAACATGCGATGATAATCCCAGTAAGCAACGTCTTCAGGCTCGCCGTGAGTTGCCTCGAGGATGTTTTCGTATAGCCAGTCTTGGACATCCTGGTGCAATGCCAAGAGCAGCAGAGTAAATCTCAAAGAGGTTGCCGTGGTTTCGTGTCCCGCAATGGTGAAAATGTACATATTCCCAATGATTTCCAAATCGGTCAAGCCAGTGCCTTTCGAACTCCCACTTGCTCCCTCCTTGATTCTGGACAACAACAGTCCCTGGATCAAGTTTTGACTGCTGTCAGCTGTCTTCTCCGCTTTACCAGTGCTGATCAATTCTCGCAAATAAGCCTCTAAGTCCCTATGAGCTTCAAAGTCCGACTTGAGCCATGGAATCAATGCTCTAGGGATCCATCTCGGCATGGAAGTCGCCAAAACTACTGTCATGATTCTTAGGTTCATGTACGCCACGGCAGACCGGAAGGTGAAGCTGAATCCCTCCGGGGGCTTTACCGTATCTTTGAACATGTCATTAGGGTCGTTAGTCGACTCCTGTGGTAATGGCTTGAAGGGAAGTTTCATCCCGAAGCCGGCACCAGAGAGGACATTCAGACTGAAATTTAGAAGGTCTCCTCTCGTACTCGCTACCACGAAACCCTGCAGCTTCCCTGATGTGCCTGATGTCTGCCAGTGATCGAGCATCTCTGTCACCTGACGGATAGACTCTTGCCAGACAAGTGCATTATTCTTCTCGTTGAAGGTGGGTGCTGCGTGACGCCTGTGATGCGCCCAAGCTTGGTCTTCACACTATTCCGAGTCAGCCAGTAAGTTAAAGTCTCAAAGATATTAGTCCAAGAATGCAGCTCCTACTGTGACTAGATTTGGTCCGTACAGATTGAGCATTGCTGTTTGCATCGTTAGCCCCTGTGCAAGAACCAATAACACAGGTGATTGGTGGCCGGAAGGCAGAGCTTACTATATTGCCAGACTGGCTTGGGGAAGCTTTGCCGTGCGTTGCATATCTGTGTGACGAGGGAAGCATCTGCAATATGGCAGACTATATTCTCCGGGGTGACAACGAGATACATTTTCCCAAGCTTTTTTGCTCGTCGATCTTTGACAGTCCATCGATAATCATAGGTATCGTCATTTATGATATCGGCTAGCCAGCCAGGGAGCCAGTAGTTGATGATATGTGGGAGCCATCTAATACTGAGCAGTATTTTCACCTGCAAACTATTCCCGGAGAAAGGCAACACAGTATATGGAAGACCTGTGCGCTGAGCCAGACGGAGATTCTTGAATAGACGACGAAAGTAGTCAAAAGCATACAGGCCTGCGAGGCCCAGTATTACTAAAGACAAGATCATGCTAGCTAGAGCAGACCCTCTGCAGCTGAAGAATAGACAGTGCCATACAGCTTGCTCGTCTCATGTACCAAATGGATAGTGAGAGGTCTCGCTGAACAATTTATAAAGAAATAGAGGAGATCAGAGCTCAAGCGCCCCGCTCGAGGTCATCATATGGGAGATGCAGGGCTATCACAACAGTCACACATTCAGCATATCATTGGACAGATCGGAATGCGAGCTGCTGGTCGATAGCAGACTGCGCATAAAGTTCCACGAGTCATGAAGATATGAAGCGATTATTATTATCCTAGATCCTCGAGAAGTGAAAGGATTTCAGCATTGTTTCTGCGGCCATGAAAAGGCGATCTGCAAGCTCTGAGCATAGGCATTCGTCACTGAGAGGTCTGGCAGACTGAAGTATCTTCGCTCACAGGGGCATTCGTCTGGATGTGAAATACTCAGTGCCATTTTCAAATCAGAGGCATGCTATTAAGGCACAGTGCTACCGCGATAGTCGACTTCCTCGAGGCTTGTTTGTCAGTCGAGGTTGTTGCTAGCTCCAGGGCGGGAGATAGAGTTACTGTTAGACACAGCGAGTCGAATTGTACTCGATCATGTCCCATGTAGCCCTTTGAATGTTACAGAGAGCTCAAGACGTAAACATCATGGATGGAAATATATTTGTCATTATATCTTTGTGGGCTGATATATTGCGTTGTGCAACAAAGGATGATAGAGATATATATCTCCGCTTGAACGAAGAATGAACCATACTAACAACTCGAAGCGCTGTCCAAGCCAGATAAGCAAGTGGTTCGTTCCTCAGGCTATCGCTTTTGGAAATCAAACAGGAGAGGGTGATTCGACCCTTCAGCCTGCAGGGGTTGCTATTACACCACAGTACAGCAAATGACAAATCACCACTCCCAGTGTTCTATTTATGAATGGAGTGTCTAACTTCTGTAGATCAATATCGGTTCCTCATCTAGAAGCAGGCAGCTTGACCTTTCAAGTCTAGATGCTCGCAGTTGTAGCGTTGACACATTTGCTATAATACTGCCTTCGATTTTCGAGACAATCTACGAACATTGTGGGACCCCGTGGGCAGGAGGCATTCTTCGGACAGAGGGACCAATGACCTCGAATGATCCAGCCCTTAGGAGGGATGATTCCTGATGTCTGTCCAAGGAACGAGGCTAGTGGTCATGACTGGCGAATGGGTAGCTTTATTGACTCCACGCTATTTTGCTTTTGTTTTCCCTTCCCGTGATAAATACATCCATGGACACCATAAGTAGCGTAGCCGAGCGTGATCGAAATGAAGTCCTGTCCAGCGTCCCCGTTCTTCCAGCCAAGAAAGAAAAAGTTGGAACCCGTAGGAAAATAGTCCGATCAAAAACAGTCATGCAAATTTATCCCGTCACAGCACTAAATTAGTACTTCTTGCCCTGGCGCAGAACATCACTAAACTCCTCCAGAGGGCTCCGGATGAGCTTAGTCTCCTTCCACAGGTTGGGGGTGAGGAAGCCGTAGGTGTTGACGACGGCAAGGAAGGTAGCCTTGAGGGTGTTCTCGAGGGTCTTGGTGGAACCGGAGGACGAGGTGTAGGCGTCCTGGACACCAGCAAGCTGAAGGAGACGCTTGACAGCGGGGGAGGCAACGAGACCGGTACCACGGGGAGCGGGGATAAGCTATTGTCGCGGTTAGACATCTGACATCCTGCAAAGTCTAGCTATCGGATTCAATTGTAACGTACTCTGACGGAGACGGAACCACACTTGGCGCTCTGCTTAACGGGCAGAGAGTGAGGCTCACCGAGGTTGGTACCCCAGTAACCTCTCCGGACGGGCAGAACGCTGAGCTTGGCAATGATGATGGCGGCGCGGATGGCGGTAGCGACTTCCTTGGAGGTCTTGATACCGAGACCGATGTGACCCTCGGAGTCACCGATGACAACGACGGCCTTGAAACGGGTACGCTGACCGGCACGGGTCTGCTTCTGGACGGGCTTGATCTATAGTTTCATAACCATCAGCAACTGCCAATTGCACCCCAGTATATCGCCCAGATTCGCCCAATCCAATCGTTACGAGAATCCGATTTATTTTTCCACAATCCACAAAGCTTGTCATGCACAATTTCTCTCTAAAGGCTAAACGCGAATGGAATTGTTTCGTTTCGTACCTTCATGACCTCATCCTTGAGCTTGGGCAGGAAGAAGTCAACAATCTGGTACTCCTTGACGGGCAGAGAGTGCAGGTAGATCTGCTCCATGCTGGTGATCTTGCCGGCCTTGACGAGACGGCCGAGCTTGGTGACGGGCTGCCATTCCTTCTCCTGCTCCTTCGCGCCGCCGCGACGACCACGACGACCACGGCCACGGCCACGGTCACCACCACGGTCACCGCGCGAGCCAAATCCTCCACGTCCACGGGGAGCGTCAGCCATTTTGTATGTTGATGGCGATTGAGAATGAACCGGGGGGAGAGGTGTAACGGACGGGAGGTGTCGTTCGGAGGGGTTGTCGACGTCGAGGTTGACTTTGCTCGCTATCCACAGCTGTTTTGGGCCCTACGGAAATTTCGCTGGCGGGTGTGCTAAGCGAGCCAACAAGCCCTACGAGCGGTAACCCTATGCCCTAGCGCGTGGTCCCAATACGGTAAGCCGATCAGACCCGCATCATGTGACGGGTGGGCTCCCATTTTGGGATGTTTTTCTCCAATAGTTTGCGGGCGTGGCGCTGATTTGTCCATGTTTTCCTGTTTTGAGCATTGCGGTCACTAAATCTCCAAGGTTGAGCCCCATTATTGCTCTTATCGGGGTGAGTCTCGATACTTATCACCTGCTCCCCCATGTTTTTCTTTTTCTTGGAATTCTCATCGTCGCCTTCTGTTCTCCTGTTTTAAAAAGGGATCTTTCTTTCTCAAATCCTTCCTGATACCATCCGCGTCAATTGGACTCCTAGATACTTTTGTTACGTCGAAAATGTTGCGGTGGTAGGTCTACATAGAACCGGCATCTACGTTCGATTGATGGAGCTAAGATCTATTCTAGGTATCAGACCAAGTTGGCTAAGCAGCCCATCCTCACGGCCAGCGTAACGAGTGCTGTATGATTTCCCCTGCGACGCTCGAATTGATATCGTTTGACAGAAAATAGGTGCTTTTTGGTTGCGGAGATATTCTGGCACAGCAAGCTGTTGATCGCAAGGGCTTCGATAAGCACGACATGGCAAGAACTGGACGAATGGCGCTGTATGGAGGAGGTGAGTTCCTGCCACGGAATACGAACTCCCGTCTTCCTTAATTCTTAGTCTGTTGCGTCTGTTGCTAATCAAGAGATATCTAGCAATCTTCGGACCGGCCGCGACCACATGGTTCGGCTTCCTTCAGCGAAACGTCGTTCTGAAGAGCCACAAAGCTACGATCGTTGCGCGCGTTATCGCAGACCAAGGCCTCTTCACTCCTACCCACCTAACCTGTTTCCTGACATCAATGGCAATCATGGAAGGCACGGACCCGATCGAGAAATGGCGTACCAGCTTTCTTCCCAGTTACAAGGCGAACCTCACTATCTGGCCGTGGGTCCAGGGCGTCAACTTCTCAATTGTGCCTCTAGAGTACCGGGTTTTGGTCGTCAATGTGGTTAGCTTAGGTGAGTTTTGTCCATCTCAATCATCTTGATTTCACCTCGCTAATGGGTCTGGATCAGGCTGGAACTGCCTCTTGAGTTTGATCAACAGCGGCGAGAAATAAGTGTTTTTCAACATTGGAAGCATTGCGTTTAGGATACCCTTTTGACTGGATAACTAGCGTTTATCTTTGGTCCATTTCTTTTATTCTTGCTGGTTTGATAGAGGGTTCATTTTACTCATTCGTATGGGCGCAATGTTTAAGACTTTCCTTGGTACAAACGGGGCAATATCTGATTCTTACAATGCTTGGATTTTGAGGCTGGTCGTCATGGTTGTTTTTTTTTTTTTGATATTTATCATGCCGGTTTCTCACAAGGTAAGGGGGAATTCTGCGAAGCTCATTCATATTTTACCTTAGATTCGGTTCTCTTTCGTCTTAGAATAGAATGAGTATATCTATACGAGGTCAATATCTAGGCCTGCTGGGATATCACTTGAACATCAAAATCGGCTTGAAAATAAGATGAATGATCTTACAGCACTCTTTGTTAGGGTTCAGGTCTGGGCGCCAGCCTATTAAAGGCCTAGAAAGGGGGCGAGTCCCAAAAGGGTAAAGTAGCACTTTCACCAAGCTGCGGCATCTCCAAACGCTTCAAAACTTCATCATTATTTTCGCAGAACTGCAACACCGCCAACACACGACTACCGCCGTGATTCTGCCTGGAGCAGACAACAAACGACTGCGTGACCCCCGCGCATAAGCTGATTCTCTTCCACCTCTACCCTCTTGGACATTCGCCTCTGGATCGCTCCTTCCTCGCGACCCCGTCAAAAATTGACTTTTGACACCAAGACTTTTCTTCGCCCCTCCGACAACTCACGTATCTCTCTCCCGCGCTCAAAGATCGCTCGACCGAGCCTCTTACGAATTTACTTTCTTGTCTCACATCTATAATCCATAATCACAATGGCTGCAGTCGCAGAGAACGGTCCTGTACCGGTGAACGACGAGAACACCGCTCCTGGCGCCGCTACCGAACAAAAGGAGCAGACCGAGAAGATCGAGCAGACAAATGGCGACACTGTTACAGTGTTCCACGACCCCGAAAATTTCAACGTGAAGCATCCACTCATGCACGAATGGACTCTTTGGTTCACGAAGCCTCCCAGTGGCAAGGTACGTGGTGATAGCTAGCGATGTAATGGTAGAGCCACTAACACCGTTTGATTTGCAGGGCGACAACTGGAACGACCTGTTGAAGGAGGTTGTGACTTTCAACTCAGTTGAGGAATTCTGGGGTATCTACGTACGTTATTTTGTTATCGATCCTGACCGGTGAGCCATACTGACTAGGTGTTACTGAATAGAACAACATCACACCGACTTCTGAGTTGGGTCTCAAGGCAGACTACCATCTCTTCAAGAAGGGCATCAGGCCAGAGTGGGAAGACCCCCAGAACAAGCACGGTGGCAAGTGGTCATACTCGTTCAAAGACAAGCGCTCCGTACCGATCGATGATCTTTGGCTTCACGCTCAACTGGCAGCTATCGGCGAGACTCTTGAGAACGATGGCGACAACGAGGTTATGGGTGTTGTCGTGAACGTGCGTAAGGGATTTTACCGTGTTGGTCTGTGGACACGGACGGTAGGCAAGAGCATTCCCGGAGACAAGAATGGCCGGACACCCGCTCAAGGGAAGGAGATTCTCGAAGCCATCGGTCGGCGCTTCAAGGAGGTGCTACGCCTGAAGGAAGCCGATGTCGTTGAGTTCTCGGGGCACACAGACAGCGCACACAGCGGTAGCACTAGAGCCAAGGCCAAGTACACCGTTTAAACGGCCTTTGCATGAATACTCATATCGACTTACGATGACAAGAGGAATGTCTCTTCGGCGTTAATGAGATGATTCTGTGATTACGGACGATGACGAATGAAGTGATAGCTTGAGGGACAGAATATCCGGGGAGACGACCCCCACATGTGGATTTTTTTAGCATTTTGCTTCGATGGCTTGCTTGTGGCCACTGGCGATGTGTATCTTATCCTCAAAACGCATTTCTGACGAGTTTATACCATTATCTCTCTGGGTCCATTGAAGGAAGAAGAAAAAGATAAAAAAAAAGCGTCTTTGTTTCGCATTTTGTACTCAAAAGTGCCGTCCTGATTTCGAACAGTTCCTATAAATACTCGATACCGGATACGGGAATAATGATTCTATTGTCGGACTCCTTCCCTTCTAAGTCAGAAAATCTGGTGATGAGCTTTCTCACCCTGTAATTTCCTCGAGATGGAAGCTTGTAGGAGTAGCAACAGGCAATATCTCGACTATTAGAAATAATGATGCTGAAGGCAGGCAGCAGGAAGCCGAATATTCTACGGATGAATGTTTGGCTGGCCTCCAGGAACTGCTTCTTTACAAAAGAGTACGTCTGCCACTCCTATTTTCTCCCTCCTCCATCCCAGTATATTTTCGTCCATCGCCGTCAACCTGCCCTGACCCCAACACTGGCTTCCTGATCCTTTGCACCGTTGCTATTATTCTTCACTCCCTATCGCTGTCGCTCTTGGTTTGATCAGGAGCCGAATATCCTGTTCCCATATCTCTCTTTTTCTTGCCCTTTTCCGTTGCCGTTCGACCCAGCTATATACACTTCGCCTTAGGTGCTTTAAAATGGCTGTTTTCTTCTTCTTTCTCTCATCTCCAGAATAGTCCTTACACGCAGGCCGTTTGTCTACTTGCTCTCTGCTTCTGAGGACTTTTAGGCTTGGTTGGTGGGTGGCTAGTTGTTCAGATTCACATCGGTTTATATGGATTGTCGGATTGTTTGGACAGTCCTGGATAGTAAGCTGTAGTTTGCTAGCTTCTACACTCTCTAGGCGGTTCTTGATGAGATCAACTTGTATGTTGATGTGGTCTTGCATGTGCTTTTCTCCGTTCAGATTCGGAGTGTCGCTGCTTGCGTGCTGGAGACAACATATATCCCGTCGGAGCTCATTCGTGAGGTAACATCATGATTTGGAAACCGATTTCCTATCGAATCGAATGTGCTTATGTCCCGTATAGAGGGAGACTCATTGTACACCGCGAGGTATAAGGTGATATATGCAGGCAATTGTCAGTGTCAATGTGTTGGAATATTAACACTCCTTGGCTGCCTTGTCCTAACCGTCTTACGATCGGTCCTGTTTCCAGTTTTCTGTCAGGTCTCTGAGTCGGTGTTGTTTCATACAAGAAAGGATGTGATCGTGTTAGTCGGTCACTCTCACTATCCAGGGAAAGCTAAGCTCATGTAAGACTTGGATGAAACGCATACTCTGCGGAGTGCTCCGAGTCATTTAGAGCATTACGATGATTGACAGGCTGAGATCCACATATGGCTATTACCATGGAATCCGGGAACACAGAGTGTCCTGCTCAAGTTCTCTTTCTATGTCGATTGGACTAGTAGAGGTAATTACACTTCAACTGACGTGATTACCACAGCCCCGATGTCGGACAGTGGCCGGTATATGTTAATGACTCACGGGGGCTTACTCCAACTACTCCAAAACACTGGCGATATCGACGAGTAGCCTGCAAAATGCCCAAAAAGGCATCCACAGACCTTTGAACTGAAGGCGAGGTCGTTGTCGAAGCAGGCATATCGCTTGAAGCAATTGAGCAACAAGCGACATCAAGCTGGTTACAGGATGGCATGCTCCGTGCAACAGAGCCTAATTCTTGAACTCCAGATGTTGACCTACCACAAGCGACGTGAACTAAGACTGCTGGCAGTGAGTCACCGATCAGCATTCGATGATCTTGATCGCGGTGGAGGCCCGGAGGGTGGATCCATGAAACTGAATCGTTATCATCGTCGACAACTGTGCTCCGTATCCGTGCCCCGTACGGAGTCAATAGATGCACATTGAGACGCACTCCATGCCTTCAGGATATCGTCTCTGAGCTCATGAGTAAAGTGTAGCGCTATGCTGAGAGGTCAGTAGTGATCGCCTCGAGGAAGTCAACAGGACAATCAAAGCCGAGTGCCGTCAAGGACTGTGCCTGGAGTCATTTGAGTTCTATAGTGCCAACGTCTATAGCTCACGTGCAGATCATAGTGATTTGCATCAGAGCGGACGGTGCAAAATGCCACATGGTGTGCAAGGTTGTGTCCGATGCTCAAGGCTAGAGTAAAATAGCACGCGATCACCCTTCCACCCCGATCCAATCAACGCAATGTTATCGCCTAGAGGTCAGCATGTGCAATTGGACACTGGCGTTGGATTAGACTCATAGCCAAGAAGTCAAGAAAACTCAGAGTCTTGGGATTCTTGGAGTCTTGACAACCGACAAGCACGCCATCGATGATCGTGCCGGTGTCGGTACGTACATGCTACTGGCTTCTCAGTACGCAGTAGTTGACTCTACGCTGGCGCAGCATGACCCCCCAAAGAGCCAATTGGTCTAATCTCAGCACGCGAGATCACTCAGCCGGTGGCTGCCTCATCTTGGAGTTGGCTTGCGCGCTGATAGGCAGCAAGACACGCTATCACGCCCTTCGGGAGGTGGAAGATAGCCGCCGCCAGGCTTGACTCGCTGGAGTCACCAAAGCGGAAAGACACCGAGAGGAGAATACTCGGGCGAAATATCACGAGCAGCACTTGCATTGGGTGGAAGCGATGGCTACTATGTAGCTAGAGTTCGACGAGTGCACGAGCGATGACGGACCGGATCCTCTGGCTCGAGGGCGAAGTCGGAGCGAGAGCGGGCTGGCAGATAAGGCTTGAATACTTAACCCGCCTGGTCGCTGCCTCTGGCTAGGGGCTTGTGCTGGGCTCTTGATGATTTTTAGTGTTGAAATTGCTCATTCTTGTTTGTTTCTTTGCAAATGATGGGAAAACGTCTTGGGACCAATTGCTCAATTGACCTTCTCCCTGCTTGGTGGTTACGCAGAGCGAGTTGGACTCAAAAAACATTGAACCAACCACCATCCACTGACACAATGATAATAATAATGAGTCTAGGTACTACTGGCAACCCTTAACAATGATCAGACCCCCTTTTCATTGTCGTTCTGTCTGCGCGGTTTGAACCGATCGGAAGCCCGATGGAACTCCAGCTCCACCCTCGCGGCGCCTCAACCAAGACGGCTGGCTACTAAGTCGCCGAACAAGATAGACAGAATGAGACGGACTGCGTGGCCTCATCTCGCCAGGGAATTGGTACACCTGTCCAATGTCGAAATATTGATTGAGTTCAAGAATCGCCAAAGCGGTGGCAATGACCATTGGCAGTTACATTTGAATGGGGTATGATACGAAATGACTGATCTGTGATCTCTCTCCGCAACCTGGGGTAACGTTGCAAGCGGAAGACCTACGGATTATGGAGTTGATTACGGGGCATGAAATGTCTACTTTCACAAGCTACAGGATCTTCCCCAGCTGGAAACAAGCAAGGTGAAGTCCAGGTTCTGAGACATGACCACTTACAACCGGCGCATAATGAACCCAAACAGATAGCTACCAGTATCTCGAACGGCTCACTCGGTTATCAATGGATGCTGACAGCAACAAATGTGTCTTGGGAAATGATTAGCATGCGGGGTGCCCCGACGTTACACGCGTGCACACGATCAAGTGGTGTCATGGTGATCCATCATCCATCGTACAGGGGCGGGGGAAATGGGAGATTCGACGTTGGCCCCAGACCTCGACGAGACCAAAAGTGAACTTGAGACTTTTGCAAGCATCGATTGGACGATTGCAATCCCTCATTCAGTGCTACGAATGGGCGATGCCGTGCTTATCTGCCAGGGTGGATGGAAACCCTGCTGATGGCCCTTGTCAGCGACATTTATGTTACCTAATTACCGGATGCGGAATGTCCCCCGGTGGCAATAACAGTCCAATCATCCGACATGCAAGGAAAAATGGCTATTTCGCATTTCGATGCACGCACTTTTTAGTCGGATAAACCACGGCACAGAAACAACCTAACCGAGGTCAGTTTGTACGGGACAGTGATACCGGGGCTTTCGAACTCCAAGCTGATGGTGTACCTTATTCGAAGGTTTTTAGAAGGAAAGAAGAAGAGAGAGAAGAAAAAAGGCAGAACCATGAATTGAATTTACTATGGAAAAAAATCCTTTTTTTTTTTTTTTTTTCTTTTTTTCCTTTTTCCGCACCTTTTATCCTGATATTTCTCCGATTATTTCTTGCTGATAACGGAAGGACTTGCACAGGGCCACAGACTCACAGTGGGCAATAGCCACGAGGCGAAAAACAAAGATTTCGTGCGGTTCCACCGGTAAGCTCCGACTGGTTCAGGGAGCTGATTGGGTGAAATTAATTGGTGCCACCGGTCTTCGAGAAAAGATCAAAAGCGAGGCCCAGATCCCGCAGCCAATCAGAAGGCGGATTGGCCTTTGCTCGGCTGATGCTTGACACTGCTTGTCATATCTTCGCTCACAAAATGCGGATTATGAGGTTACATTGGCCGCATGCCAAGACATTTCGGCCTTCCCTTTTCTGATTTCGCCTGCCACACTATCCCAGTCCCCAGTGTCCAGCGTCCAGAGTTTCTCAGACACACAAACGACGCGGAGCCCTTTCAATTCTCCGCCGATCGCGCAATTGAGGGTTCGCGGCTCGCCTGACTGAGTGAATCAGAGATAAGACGGTCCCGCATTGGCCCTCATTTCCTCCCTCCAGCGCGAGTATAAGGTCGGTCTCCTCCCCTCCTCGGGTTTCTCTTTCGCTCGATACTCGCGAGGATACAACAAGCCTTTTAACTTCCTTCCCCCCCACACGGCTCGGGCAGTCCTTGCTTGGTTCCTCTTTGCAAAATGTCTACCAGAGATCAAGAGGTTGAGGTTGAGGTTACTCTGTAAGTGTCGCTTGCAACACCCTCCTACACCCTCTCACCGTATCTTCTCTCCCGCCGCAATTTTTCTGACTCCATTGATCTTCAACAGACCTCACCATCAGGACAATGTTGTCTCCGAGGTTGTTCTGAACGAGAAGGACCAGTATGCCGTGGAAAAGGCTTCCCTAGACACTCCCGATGGGGAGGAGCCTACTGAGGAGGAGGCCAAGAATCTCCGTCATATCGCAGAAAACTTGCCCGTCTCCGCCTGGCTCGTGGCTATTGTCGAGTTGTGCGAGCGTTTCACCTACTACGGCATGTCGGGTCTGTTCCAGAACTACGTGAACAACCCTCTGGACGGTAGCAAGGGACGCGGTGCTCTCGGTTTGGGTCACCAGGGTGCCACCGGTCTGACTACTTTCTTCCAGTTCTGGTGCTATGGTGAGACATGTTATACTTGAGCTTCAAACAGTGACGAATATACTGACATCATTCGGTTTAGTTACTCCTATTCTTGGTGCCATCATTGCCGATCAATACCTCGGAAAGTACAAGACCATTGTGCTCTTCTGCGGCGTGTACCTGGTCGGTCTGCTGATCCTGGTCTGCACTTCGATCCCTACTGCTCTCGAGCACGGTGCTGGTCTTGGTGGTTTCGTTGTCGCCATTCTGGTCATTGGCCTGGGAACTGGTGGTATCAAGAGTAACGTCGCTCCCCTGATTGCCGATCAGTACAAGCGCAAGAAGATGGCTGTCTCGACCACCAAGAAGGGTGAGCGGGTCATCATCGATCCTGCTCTGACCATCCAGCGTATCTACATGATCTTCTACGGTTGCATCAACCTCGGCTCTCTGTCTCTGCTGGCTACTCCTTACATGGAGCGGGATATCGGCTTCTGGTCCGGATACCTGCTCTGTCTCTGCATGTTCGCCTGTGGTACCCTGGTGCTTATTGTTGGCCGCAAGTACTACGTTGTCCGCCCCCCTCAGGGCTCGATCATTACCGACGCCTTCAAGGCTCTCGGAATTATGATTGTCAACCGCAACATGGATGCACCCAAGCCCAGCTGGCAGGCTGCCAATGGTGGCAACCGAACCAACTTGCCTTGGGATGATCACTTTATTGATGAGCTCAAGCGTGCTCTGGTCGCCTGCCGTGTCTTCTGCTTCTTCCCCATCTACTGGGTCGTCTATGGCCAGTTCTCCGGTAACTTCGTCACTCAGGCCGCGCAGATGCAGGGTCACGGTATTCCCAACGATCTGATGCAGAACTTTGATCCCATCTCGATTATCGTCTTCATCCCTATCCTGGAGACCCTCGTCTATCCTCTGTTGCGCCGGTTGCACATTCGCTTCCGTCCCATCACTCGTATCTCCCTGGGTTTCATCGTCGCCTCTCTTGCCATGATGTACGCCGCTATTGTGCAGCACCTCATCTACTCTGCTGGCCCTTGCTACGAGCACCCTCTCTGCGACGCCTCTATTGTCGACGGCGAGTCCCAAGGCAACAGAGTCCACATTGCCATCCAGACTCCTGCCTACATGTTCATCGGTGTCTCGGAGATTTTCGCCTCCGTGTCCGGTCTGGAGTATGCCTACACCAAGGCCCCTCCCTCGATGAAGTCGTTCGTGCAGTCCATGTACCTGCTCACCAACGCCTTCGGTTCCGCCCTGGCCGAGGCCTTGACCCCCGCCGCCTTCGACCCAGCCATCATGTGGATGTTCGTCGGTCTGGCCGTCGCTTCCTTCTTGGTCGGTATCATCTTCTGGTTCGTGTTCCACCACCTCAACTCCCAGGAGGATGACATGAACAAGCTCGACGCCGACGACCCGGATGCTCCTCCTGCCCCCGTGCATGAGGACAAGAACTAGACCTTAGGTCTATGATTCTCCCCTTTTATTCTCTACTGTATAGTAATGTTTCTCTTCTTAATGTTCGGATGAACGCTGGACGAGCTCTACTTGGACTCGCGCGGGCACGCGTAACAGCACCTGCTGAGCAGATCTGAGCGATGAGATAGATGTAAATAAATGAGACACGTTCCGATGACGTCTAAACACCTCCGTCTTCTATCGTAAGGTAGCCATCTCCGCATTCACATGGAGTCTTCCGTAGTCTGTACTACTGTACTACACTCCAGTCCCAACACGTGGCAAGCAAGCACGCGGCCGCAGACAGCCCAACTTAGGCAGACAGTCACACCACAGCGCAAGTCAGACACAGTGGGCCCACCACCGACTGTTATACTATTCCAATTTATAATCGCTGAACAAAACATGACAGAAAACAATCACAAATCAGATCCCAAGTTTGATAAGAACCTGTACGCCGTATGGAGTACCTGAGTCAGAAAGAGGGTTAAAACAGGTGCACCAGTGGAGTCTTTGTCTCTCCAAGGTACCTTAGGTATTGATTATTCAGGCCTGAATGCAGCTAGACCGCCCCATATCCTCAGAGATTAGTCCTTTTGCGGCATGCTATTGAATGAAGGCTACTCATGTCTTGACTGATTAAGCTTAGCTTGGCGCAGGGACTGGGTCAGTCAGTGGGGATGTCGAAGGCCGAGGCCTGATCTGGTTAGAGGGTTATTTGGTTGTCGGGGTGGGCCGACGGCTGCAGGAAAAACAAGTGGCTGGTTTGCCGCTTGGCGCTTGGCGCTTGGATTTGAATTTATTTGAAGGAAATAAAAGTGAAAAGTGAAAAGTGAAGAGAGCGTGATGGAGGTCGCCTAACTTTGCCTGGGAAGGTAGATAATTCCTTGAGTTTGAGTAGGCTGTTGACGTTGTTGGTTGATAAGGATGAAGGTGAGGGATTCCTTTGTTTTGAGTGTGTTCAGTGTTGTGACTCTGCATGCTGATATGCCCGTACGGAGGACGCAAGGTCAAGCCTAAGGTACTGTACTCCGTAGATAGATGGTGATACAGAGTCAATTGAGTACAGAATACCTTATCTTGATAGAATGGCTTTCTTGCAAACTCATCAATCTTGTGGCGCTGAAGTCAAGCTAGATTTAAGCTTTTCTGGCTTTTCACAAGTACGCAGAGGTTAGGGCTAGTCTACGCTGGAAGTTGTTCGACGAAGATGCATTTTATGGGTTGACGCGTACGCCTCTCTTCGGCTGCTCCTGAGCTCCCGTTATTTCGGAACTAGTGAACGTCAGAAACTGGATACAGCTGCAACAAGTCAACAACTTCCCACAGGCCTGATGTTGATCTAGCACTAAACGGAGGTTCGGGAAAGGCCTCGTTTAGGCTCGAGAGACTATGAAAGCACATCAAAGGTTCTGAGCTTGCTATTGTCGAAATGCATCAGCAGAAGTTATTCGATGACTTCACCCTTAAGACCTAACGTCACAGGAAGACAGTTCATTCTTCAGATCAAGCTAACAACCTCGAAGGTAAAGCCTCGCTGACTTCAGGACCTCCATTGGGAGAATGTGCTCCAGCTCACGGCCTGGATTCTTAAAGTACGCAATACATTCGACCGATCCCTTCACTGCAGCGATCAACACATAGCGCAGCAATGGCTGCCACTCAGCGCGGAACCGCCGTTGTTGTTTTTCATCATCTGCAATGCTTGGTGGTCCGTTGAAGTGTGCAATGATCCGGTTCTGATCCTGTACCGACAGAAGATTCGGCGGTGTCGCTATATTGAAAATCTGGTCCACTCCACTTTCCGTCTCATACTTGTGAATGAATTCAAGTGCATTGATGGCGCTGATTATCTGCTTGTATGCTACCGCGTCATCCTTGAAGGCCTTCGCCCAAATACTCTCGAGGATAAGTCGTACGCGGTCCATCGAGCGCCAAAAGACACGCCCGCGTCGGTCGCTGTGATACCTCACGCAGTCAGAGTACACCGGCAAAAATACGTCCTCCGGGTCGTAGTTCGATGCAAGGCCCAGCGCGACGACCCATCCGCCACGTGTCTCATCACCAGCCTTGAAGACACTCACGTTCTGTGGGTCTACGAGCAGAGGTGGGTATCCTCCCAAAAGGCGTTGGACGTAATCCTTTGTGAACGTCCTCTGGATGGTTCCTTCAAGATGCAAGATCACAATATCTGGCTTGATGACTTGTACCTCGAGAACAGCACCGCTCATAGCGAAAGTTCGTGGTCCGGACCGATATTCTGTTTGCCGAGACCTCTCTTTGAGGACGGCCATAAAGACGAACGCCAAGATGACTCGGAGATCGACGTGAAGGAACTCCTTGGATAGGGGCAGACATTCGGGCTTCTCGACTACGTAGGAAGCTGGACTCCAATTGCTCACGACGGTAGTAAGAGTGCTTTCCCAGCACCGCGCGGCTTTCGTATGCGACATCTGGTAACTGTTCGCCGTCCAAATGGAGGTGTGCAGCGGACCATCTTTCAAATCCACCCAGAGCCTCCTTCCGCAGGTCCCTTCTGACGGTCGTAAGGCCGTTCGCGCATTTCGCGAGGCGGAGGTGAGCATACTCGAGCCGCGCTCCGTGAGGGCGAGGGTCGCTAGCCCGATCGGAACCGCCACAATAGTGGCGTATGCCGACAATGAGGACAGCAGGTTATCGGACACCATGATGAGTGATCTCGACTGCCAAAGAGTCGTTGTCAGGCTCTCCACGAGCCAGGTACTCCACTGACTTTATGGTTTCAGAAAGTTCATAACCGACGCCTGATTCAAAGGAGGCTATGATGGGCTTGGCTGACAGTCAGCAGCCCTGGATACTGTGGCTGAATCTACTTGCTTTTTGAAAAGGGAATGCTCCAATCAGCAACACTGCGGAATACGAAGGTGAAGCCTTGACCTTTGCCCGACGAGTGGTTTCAGCTAAGCGCCTGAATAGACCAAGGCAAGGCTGAAGGATGCGGTCAGGCGCAGGCCTGTAGAAGCGCCTTTTAAGTTCTAGCCATTTGCCCCCGTCGTCTTTGTAGAAAGAGATTGCTCCAGGTCTCTGCTTGTCTACAAGCCCATCTGAAAGTCAGGCGGATAATGTCACTTTGGCTTGAAGAGGAGCTGCTACAAGCAGTGAAAGAATCCAATGCTACCACTGTTGCGAATCTTCTAGCCGCAGGGGCTGATCCTAATGCCGGGCTCTTCAGACGTGAGCATGTACTTTCTATGGCCGTCTGCAACGGGAGCGAGGAGATATTGGACCTCCTTCTTAAGCGCGGCCCCATCGTTTGTATGAAGGAGTCGCACAGTGACAACCAACGATCGCCTACTATTTGGCATAAGCTCCGGTGGCTAGCGTCTGCGCTGAAGGGTACGGTCGTCAGAACTGGCATAGCCCTCCTGGCGCCTCTTGCAATGCACAAGCTGGCCATGTCATTGTCTCCTGGCTTTTTGCAAAACGTCGGCCTGTACGGGAGTCGCTACTTTTGGTTCCTCATGCACGCTTCGCGTGCCAGCCTTCTCTCGGATGCCGATTTACGGACTCGATATCTCGATTGGTGGACTTATACCGACACTCTTTCTCACAGGTTGAAGGAGCGCTTTGTCAGACGCCTATTTCGCATCCCCCTTCCAATTCTGTCTCCCAGCTATGTTCAGAGTTTCGCCATGCCCCTGTTACTGCGGTTTTGTATCGACGTGATAGTCGTTGCAGGCCGAAGCATCCTACATGTTGTCAGGACTGATGACCCGGAGCGGCAACGCTGGACAGGAAACTTGCCTCTTTCCAACTACGACGGGTGGCTATCGCCGGCGGAGAAAGTTCTCCGCGCGGTCCTTGAGTCGGAATCAGTTACAGAAGCTATGGTGCTGAAGCTCCTGCAAGCAGACACACTGGCATCGCAACCTTACGAGAGATCCGAAGCGGCTCGCACGCTACTCGGACTCGCTGTCCGCAAGTGCTGGCCAAGATTGACAAGATATCTCGTCAATGCAGGCGTCCCTGTAGACAGAGGGCTATCAAGCCACTCATATGACCTCAGATGGCCTGCTCTGACAGAGGCGCTTGTCTACGTCTTTCGTCCGCAAGACCTGTTCATTGTACCTCGTACATATTTTCATGGTAAGCGGGTGCTGTGGTCCACTGACACATCTCTACGACATGGTCGAGTCAGCACATTTGCCCAGCTCAGGCGACCAGTGAACACTCGAAATCAAGCCGTGTCAGGATCCACCAATGACGTTTCTGAAGCGGCGAGCCTCATGGAGATGATGGACATTCTGCGAGATTGCGGAGCTGATCCTTTACTGACTGATTCGCAAGGAAATGATTTCCTTATCTATGTAATTCAACAGCGTTGGCCAACAGATGCTGTCAGACACTTGCTGCAGATATTGAAGGACGATCCCGACTGGAGTCCCGGAACAGCTTCGCCAGTCCTTTATGAGGCAGTATGTCGCCAATCTCCCAATCTGGAAACCATTCGATTGCTCCTCGAGGCAGGAATTTCGCCAGAGTCAGAAAACCGCGATGAAAAGACCCCTCTCCATGCCGCAGCGTACATGAATGACTCCACAGATGCTCTAGAATTACTCCTTGACTATGGAGCAGACCCTGATAATGGTGGAAAGTGCGGTTTGCCGCCAATTCTGCGGACGCTCGACGATTGCAGCCATGAAAAATTCGTCTGCTTTTTGAGAAATGGGGCAGATCCCAATGCAACGAACGCTGAGGGCAAAACCGTTCTGCAGGTAGTTATGGAAGAGGCATCGCCGCGCGCTTTCAGAGGGCGCTTGGTGAAGTCTCTTCTAGAGTGTGATTCTCTTGTTGTCTTCGACATCGAAACACAAACATCTCCCGCATTCCTCGCTGCCGTCAGTCAACCCAATTCGGCCGGCTGGGATGAGAAGATCTTAGACTTACTGTTGGAAAGGATTCCCACATATGAACGGCAGAGGCTGCTCAATAGTGCACTGCAGATCGCCTCTGGTCGGAACTCTTGGGAACATTGCAATATTTTTACCGTCTTTTATCTGCTGCGAGTGGGCGCGGATCCTGTTTCAGTGGCGAATGGTTGTGATACACTACTTCATCGGATATGTGCAGCTCGTAGGCTAGAAGACCATGAGCATCGGGAAGATATGAGGGAGCTCCTATCGCGCCAAAATTTAGACGTCAATGCGTCGGGGAACGACAAAAAAGTGCCGTTGCATCACGCTGTCGAAATGGGTAATCGGGACCTTGTCTACCTACTCCTCGAACACAAAGCCGACCCCAATGTGAAAGACGTGAAAGGACAGACGCCACTTCAACTTCTTTGCTCAAGTAAGTCAGAGGAGTACACGATCTCACACAGTCAAAGCGATGTACAAGATGACGCGAACGACGCCCAATATTGTGGTGTTCGAGGGCAAGCGTCGTGGAGGTTTGTTACCAGAGAGAGAAGATGGAACATCAAGCGCAGTCTGGAGCAGGAAGAGATGTTCCAGGTTCTCGTCGAGCACGGTGCAGACATCACAGTTGCCGACAATCGAGGACGCACTCTTCTGATGATGGCCTGTGAGCAGGGAAATTCTGTAATCGCTGCCAATATACTTTACCTTTACAGCCTGGGAATTAAGTGGCTCGCGGAAATTTTCGACGAAGCCGAGTGCACAGGGGTAACCATTTTCCCGTTCGCTTACAGTAATGTGCTTCAGAGACCGGGAATGGAGCGTCTCGCAGACGCTGTCAACTGGACTGACTGCTCAGGAAAGACCGCCCTCCACTTTGCTGCTGCAAATGGTGACATCTACACACTCAAAACACTGCTTAATCCGCAACAGATCTTTCGTCCGAGGTCCAACGTGTGGAGGTCATTGGCCGAGGCAGGAGAGATCCACGAGAATAAGACAATGAACCAGAATCTTGAGTCTCCTACAGAGCAGCATATGATAGAACAAGAGATCGAATACCGGAGAAGTCTTCTTGGCGTCCCGTCCTTTCTCCGAAAGCACTACATTTATATGGACGAGCCTAAGGAGGACAAGTTGACGATTGGAGGTCCCCGTCGCGGGGAAATTCAAAATATCTATCTTCCCAATGTCTCCGTATCGGAGTGGGAATTGGACACAGATGAGGGGAAAACCCTTGTTCGTCTCGAAGAGCAGGTGGATTGTAGGGGAAGAACTCCCCTACACTATGCCGCGGAGGGCGAACATTTGGAGGCAGTGAAGCTCCTTTTGAAGTATGATGGTATCGATGTGCAAGCGAGGGACAATTCTGGCAGAAGAGCCATAGATCTGGCATTGGATAACAACTTCTATGACGTTCTTAACGTGCTTCAGGATTGAAGAATATTAGCATGGTTGATATTTCAAAGAGACATCAATGTGGTCTGGTTGACAGCAGTGTATTGTGCTCATGCCTGATAATTCAGGAAGGAACCATGGTCAGTTCGTGTCAAGCCTGGCATACAAATGTGCAATTGTCAAGCCACACCACTGAGGCTGTGTGCTAAGCCATTTTGGCATCTGACGATCGTTGCTAATTATAAGCTGACCCAGGCAGAATCATAAGCTGATGACCGTTCATTCGTGAGTAGACCAGCTACTACTGCAAGTCTGCAAGACAAATCAGGTTGTGTTTTGGGGACCGAGCCCACAATGCGGTTCATCGGTCAGGGTCCTCGCCTCCTCGGAACCCACATACTGCCGAATGGGTGGGCCTAATACTGCAACGACAAGACCTGCAGTTTACGTATGATCTGGAGAAATGATAGGATATGAACCCGAACAATCAAACTATGACTTGAATTGATAATTCGGATATTTGATGTGATAGTTGCTAGGTTTTTGGTTCGTATCTGGGCTATTTTGATGCTGTGGGGTAACGGCGTGCAACGGTGCAAGGGACTGATGTGGGATGCTGGGGATACATAGATAGATCGGGCCATTCTTACCAAAGAACTGCTCCATAATATCCCTCTATCTCGTAGCTTAAATTTCCGTTAACGTATCGAATGATCAATCATTCGAACAAGCAAGGGCCATTGGTCAGGTACGGATAATATCAGAATAACCTAGGTACCTCTATGGTGAGGTAGCTATCCAGGCCATAATCAAGCGGAACCACCAGCGTTGACAGTGTTCTAGAAACAATTGCTGAGGCTCTGATTGTGCTGTTGACCAAATGTATGCATAACGATGACGTGCAGACTCAACGCCTCCGTAGTCAATACTTCTCTGTGGAATTGAAGCGCAATCCGTACCATACTTGAGGATTCCAACGAACCGGCTCTCCTGTACCGTGGCATGCCGGAAATGGTAATCCTCGGATGTGCGGGATATGTCAGCAGCAGATTGCACAGCCTGACGGCGAGATAATGGTTGCCTGAGCAGGCAACGATTGTTCGAAGATAGGAACGAGGACCAGAGGGCAGTTGAATAGCTTCAAGTGACTAGGTATGTGCAGATAGACCACTGTCTACTCTGTGTCAAGCTCATCAAAAGGTGAAACCATAGCCCATCACCACTAGCTTCCGACCGTAATGTTTCACAGCTATTAATTTGGTCTTGGGAACGTGAGCCAGGGAGGAAAAGGGGACTTGACGATCATCCACTTTGGTCTGTGCATCATCCAGGAGCTCCCTACTAACAGCCGCGTATATTATCATTTATCACCATCAAAACAAATCAAAAGTAGTTGCAACGGAGCTAGCTTCCAGCATCAGCCACATTCCCACAAACGATATTCAAGAACGAGGGAAAAGTGAACGAGAACAAAGTAGTATGTAGTACCTATGATAGTGAGTATCCTTACCACCTTCATCTCTGTCTTCTCTGAATAGTTAAATAGTTGTTGATCAGCTTCTGTACCACCCTGATCGTCATCACTTTTTCTTTTTTCTTTTTCTGATATTTGTTGCCGTCCTGCGGGTCCAGAACTTTGCCTACTGTCAACTCCGAAGGAATTCAGAGCCACAGCCAACCCTTGGGACTCTGGGAGAGCGCTTCTGCTTCCCTTTTCCGCCCGCCACTGTCTGCTCAGCCGCGTGTCTCACCCTGTCATTTCGTCCCTATTCTTCAATCGTTCATTTTTTACCTTTTGACTTATTCAAACCTCCCACTTCTTCTCTTTTGTCATACTCGTTTCCCATTCTTTAGTTCTTCCTCTTCGCTCCGTTACTGTACGTTGCTTTAGTGACAGTCGGGGAACCCGGGCTAAGCTCTTGTCCAGCGCATTTTGTCAACCTCCTGAATCCCGGAACCCGCGATCGCCCTTGCACCAGAGGAGTCGAAGAATTGCGACCTGATCATAAAACAACCCATATCGGGATCAACAGGGAAAAAGGAGCTTATTAGTTCATCTCTGTCTTCACTTATAGGAAATTCTAACATAATTACATCATGAGTGTATGTTCTTAATGGCTACCCCTTTCCCTTGCGAATGTCCCAAGCACGAAAACTTTATACTGACATCTTCGCTATGTGAAGTACGCGGACTACAACAACTCCCAGGGTGGCTACGGCCAGTACAACCCTTATGGCCAGCAGCAAAACAATGCCTACGGCGGCCAACAACAAGGCTACGGCCAATCCCCCTACCAGCAAGCCGGCAACATGGAGCAGGGCAATGGTAGTTATGGTAGGACTTCTCATAGCCTCAGGTTGAGCGAATGTCTCTAACGCATGTTGCCTCCTCCAGAAATGTCCGCCATGGGTGGTTACGGCCAGCAGCAGCAGCAGCCATCCGGCCCGACCGCATTGCTGAACAAATGCAAAGAAATTAACGACGGTATTGCCGATCTGCGAGCCAAGAGAGAGGGCCAGCTCGCCGCCGCACAGAACGCTTTGCTTGACTCGAGTACCGGAAAGGAAGATCAGGCCTCCCGTCAGACACTCGATTACATCGAAGACGAGATCAACAACGGTTTCCGTTACCTCCGGGACCTCCTGAAGAAGATCAAGCAGACTCCTGGCTCCGGAGACACCCGTGTTCAGACTCAGGTCGATGTGACAAGCCGGAACTTGCGTCGGGAGATTGAGCAGTACCAGAGAGCCCAGTCGGATTTCCAGAAGCGGTTGCGCGAGCAGGTGCGCCGACGATACGAGATCGCAAACCCAGAGGCTACTCCCGATGAGATTGAACAGGGCGTTGATAATGTTTTGATGGGCCAAGAGCAGAGCTTCCAGGTACGAGAGAACCTGTCATTCTAAATATCTTAGGCAGATGCTGATTTGCTTCTGATAGGTTACCGGTAGCAGAACCAGACAGGCCAATGACGCCAGACAAGCTGCCTTGGAGCGATCCGCCGCTATTCGAAAGATCGAACAGGATATGATTGAGCTGGGCCGTTTGTACCAGGAAGTTGCAGAGCTGGTGCATCAACAAGATGCTGCTGTTGAGCAGATCAATCAAGGCGCCGAGGATGTTGTCGACAATGTTCAGAATGCAAACACCCAGATTGACCACGCAATCAAGAGCGCGCGCAATGCCAGAAAGTGGAAGTGGTATGCGCTGCTCATCGTCAGTATGTATTATCTTTGGCCTCGCTGTAAAAGCCTTCAGCTGACTTACTGTTACCCTAGTTCTGATCATTGCCATCGTTGTGGGTGTTGCTGTTGGTGTCACCCAGGCCAACAAATAGTAAAATGGTCATCCTTGAAAGATGCTTGCACCAAACGGCTTGCAGAATACGTTTGTCGGCTGCTTATGATCTACTCCGCGCTCGAAAATCTGCGTCGCTACATCAGGCTTCTCGATATCCCCCTGTCTCGTCCTCTGCACTAACCTTTCGCTATACGTGGCCCATGCAATGCGGAAGCGAAAGTGGATAATTTGGCGTGGCATCATAACCCGATGCCTGGTTCCGCTTCACTCATCTTCTTGGCCATCCGAGCTGCTCGAAGACCGTTCATTTTTCGCCTCGAAATTTCCTTGTGTAACTTTCTTATACCACTCGATCGCATTCTCCTGTGTTTTACCCTGTCTTGAAATTTTCTCCTCGTTTTGAAAAGCACGGCAGCTTGCGAATTCCTTCTCCATCTCACCTTGGCTCTCCCCCCTGCGCTTTTTGTATCTCTGGGTCGTGTATCTCTGCTTCATGTCCGATAATATGCGACTTGATGGTTCGTCGCTGCTGTTGACTAGGATACGCATGATGCTGTTGCACATGTACATATTAGATTTTCTTCTCGCTTTTGCTGCCGTTGGCGCTAGAATCTATGTAATAATCAAACTCTAATTCATTACGAAAGTATATATATACACAGAGAACCTTACCCAGTCACCGATTTGGGTCTATTTCTAACCATGACATCCCAACAGCCAGCAGACCTCACAGATCAGACAGTCAGCCGGCATTATTATGACCACAGCACACCCTGCTGCCCTAGGCCTGCGACTGCCTTGCCTTCTCCCGCTCCTCCTCCTCCGGCGTCCTCGTCCGTAACTGCAGAGCATGGATTCCCCCATCCCGACTCATCTCATCCTTAAGCAGAGCGTAGACCATCCGATGCCGCGCGGGCTGCATCTTCGACTGGAAAGCAGAGGATGTGATCGTGACACTGTAGAAATACACATTAGCTCATCCCCACCCCTCCCTTCTTTCCTGACAGTATAACAGAGACATACTGGAAATGCGTCTCTTTCGACACTACGCCTTGCATCGGGGCGTGGTGCGCGTGCAGGTGCGAGTCATTGCGGATGACGAGGGTTGAGGGGGAGAAGGCGGTTGTTATCTATGTCGAGCGATGGGTTAGCTGTTTGTCTTTAAGGAAAGCGGAGATTGTGCCAATATGCTCGGTACCTTCTCGCGGATGGTATCCTCCATCGGTGTCGTGGAGGTGGACGACATTCTGGATGGGAGGGTGCTTCTGAGCGGGGAGAAGAGGCGGCGGGGGAGCAGGCCTGGTCGGCTGCGGAGGGGGAGCATTGACGGGTTGTTTGGGCCTTTGGGGACTTTGTAAACTGAGGATGGTTCGGTAGAGAGACGTCTCTTGCAGAGGATAATGGTCTTGTTTGGGGTTGTAAGTCGTATGGTCTCCTCGGGTCTGGGCCTGTGATGCCGGGATGCTGTTTCGGGGATAGCGTTTCGTGGATGATGGTTTGCTCCGCAATGTTCCTTGAGGTGGAATTCGGATGTTATCATCTGCTCTATTTTTGTACTGCTTCTTCGGCTTGATTTTGCAGGAATTCATCCTAGTGCCCAATGTATGTACTCGTCTTTCATTGCCTCCATGATCGTTTCTGGCGTTACGTGTGCTAACTGGTAAGACGCCAAACCGCAGAGCTCCGGAGCACCTCCGTCCATGACATCAATTTACCGCGCAGCAATTGATCTTGGGCATTGACATCTCGCAATAACCCAGACTTCGTTGGAATACCGCAAGTGGAGGAGTTACATGAGACGCTCTCAGGGATACTAATCCGCCATGCAACGACGCAATCTGATGTCATTGCTTTCTCGGGGCTCTCCGTCCCTTCGGGCCGTCCGAGCAGCATTTGCTTGCAAGCCCTTTATCAGCCGAGTTCAGAACGCGAGCACGCCAGCTTCGCTTCGTTCGTTGTCAACGTTACCGAATCTTCCTCTCTTTCGTGCGCTCAAAGATCATGACTCCTCAAGCCTCGCCGTCGTTCATAGCGCATCTTCGCGATCTTTCACCTATGGTAATTTGGTCGCGGACGTGCTGCAGGCAAAAGAACGCCTGCTAGGATCTGTCGGGGGAAGGCAGGATTCGCTATCTGGGGAGAGGATTGCATTCCTTGCGGAGAATAGCTACGATTACGTAGGTACTGTTTCTCTACTCTGTACAAGTATTCCGGGTGAATCACCCGCTACCTTGGCCTAATGGCTAATCCTGACCTGCAGTAACACTCCTCTCCATCCTTGCAAGCAATGCGATTGCTCTCCCTCTTTCTCCAGCTTTCCCTGTCGGCGAACTCAAGTACATCCTCGACAACTCCCAGGCCAAGGTGTTGGTCTCTACTCAGAAGTATGCGGATAAGGCGCACGACCTGCTCAAGGCTGGGTTGAATACAGAGCCCGTACTGGATATCAAGGAGAAGATCCAAGTGGGTGGGACTAGCTCGCACCCGGTCTCTTTGGAGGAACCCGACGGGGATAGATTGCTTGGTGGGATGATGCTTTATACTTCTGGGACTACGAGCCGGCCGGTAGGGCATTGACTTTTCCGTTACATTCAGTTTATTGACTGGGAGATTTTCTTGACTGACTATCAATTAGAAAGGCGTTCTCATTCCTCAATCAGCACTCACGGCACAAGCGTCTTCGCTATTAGAGGCGTGGAAATATGCCCCTGAAGATCGATTGCTTCACCTTCTTCCACTGCATCACATCCATGGAACTGTCAATGCGATTGTAACACCTTTACTTGCCGGATCTTCTATTGAATTCATGTTTCCTTTCAACACAGACGCCGTGTGGAACAGGCTTGCAGCGCCATTTTTACCAAACAGCACTTCTAAGAGTAAGATTACATTCCTCACAGCTGTGCCGACGATCTACAACCGATTGCTCTCGAGCTTTCCCAGCCTACGTCCCGAAATTCAGGAAGCTGCGAAGAAGGGCATCTCGCCCGAGAATCTCCGCTTGAACATTTCTGGCTCCGCGGCTCTCCCGACACCGACGAAGCAAGCCTGGCAGGATCTCAGCAATGGAAATGTCCTCCTTGAGCGCTTTGGCATGACTGAGGTCGGTATGACCATCAGCTGTGGACTCGACTTCGCGGACCGCGTGGACGGAAGTGTCGGCTGGCCGCTGCCGTCTGTGGAGGCTAGACTAGTCGACACAGACACGAACGAAGTGATCAAGCCCGGGGAGGAGCTCGATGGCAACGGTCGTGAGCGGGAAGGTGAAATCCAGCTTCGTGGGCCGACGATCTTCCGCGAATACTGGGCCAACGAGAAGGCTACAAAGGAGGCCTTCGTGGATAGCGAAGATGGGAAAGGCAAGTGGTTCAAAACAGGCGATGTCGCTACCCGCCGGGTAGTCGAGAAGGCCGGCAGGGGGACCAGCGGTGACTGGGCCAGAGGCCCAATGTATTTCATCCAGGGTCGACTGAGCGTCGATATCATCAAAACGGGTGGAGAGAAAGTCAGCGCGTTGGAGGTTGAGAGGGAGTTACTCTCACTGTATGCTCACCTTTTCCTCTCGCCAGTGCATTCAGACTAACTTGTTTGTTCAGCCCTCAGATCACCGAAGCCGCCGTTGTTGGCCTTCCATCCGAGCAATGGGGTCAAAAGGTCGCAGCGGTAGTCGTCCTGAACTCCGAAGTAGCAGCCAAAACAGGTCGCAACGGCAAACCCTGGGGCCCTATGGACATGCGGCGCGCCCTGAAAGACCGGCTAGCGAGCTACAAGATGCCCCAAGAGATGAAGGTCCTTGACGGGCCAATTCCGAGAAATGCCATGGGGAAGAGTGAGTGATTTTGACCTCGTCATTTGGCTACTCAGCAAGCTAACTATGGATGGCTGCAGTAAACAAGAAGACACTCGTCAAGGAGGTCTTCGGGCTGTAGTCACGAGATCGTACGTTCTTTCCTGTATAATTTGCTGCTCGACAAAATATGTAAATTCGCCCATGTTCAAAGGTTACTGGGGCCCAATTGGGACAATTCTGACATCGATCGTTTCGAGTAATCTGAGATTGTACACACCATTATGATGCTCCAATGACGGAAAGGAACTTTGGGCGGATATCCGCCGATTCATCGCTTGCGAAAACCAGAAGTGAAACCTGGAATTTGACGAGATGCCATACATCGAGCGCGCCTGGACGGGAATAATACGCATATCAAATCAATTGGAAGCAGTATTTGCATGGCACGCCGATCAACGAGTAATTCCACTTATCGAGCGGCATTGTCGCCAGTCGGCGGAAGCGCTTGCTGAGTTAGTTTTGCAATCTTGAGACAGTCTTCGAAGTCAAGAACATTCATCAGGCAGAAGTTTTCTTATGACAAAACATTCAAGACTTCCAAACCGACTCAATCCATACTCCACTCGTTCCCCAGATCCTTGCCCCAATGACTGTGGGGAGCGAAGGATATCAGGGACGTCTGCTTCAGCAAATCCTCCTCCAATCAATGAGCATGATCTCTTTGCATCGTTCCAGAGTGCGATCTTTATGCTGATCCCAATACTGGATTCGACACCGAGCATGCAAATGATGCAATATCTTCATATTTCGGATCTCCGTTCCGCAGCAGCATGGCCAGGCACATTCCAGACTCAAAGGGGATATGCACCAAAAACGAACCGTGGTTCCATACCCTTCGGTGTGATATGTTCCCTCGAAGCGCCAATATATAAGCTCAGAGCTGTACCTATGAGCAGACAAAGATTTGTCCACTGACTGAGCACGTCATCCTTGGTCGATGCAATTGCAACAATGGCTCGATCACTTGCAGCAGCCGCGCTGGCACTCCTTCCCCTTGTGACTGCACAGCAGATCGGTTCGACCCCCGAGAATCACCCGCAGCTCACAACATACAGATGCACTTCTCAGGGTGGCTGCGTTGCACAAAGCACCTCAGTCGTGCTTGACATCAGTGCACACTGGATACACCAAAAGGGAGGGCAGACACCATGCACCACTAGCAGCGGCCTTGACCCGTCCCTCTGCCCGGACAAGGTGACCTGCAGCCAGAACTGCGTAGTCGAAGGCATCACCGACTACAGCAGCTTCGGCGTGCAGACCACGGGCGACGCCATGACGCTCTACCAATACCAGGAGCAAAACGGCCAGATCAAGAGGCTGTCGCCGCTCGTGTACCTCCTCGCCGAGGACAGCAAGAACTACAACATGCTGCAGCTACTCAACCAAGAAGTCGCCTTCGACGTCGACGCCTCCAAGCTCCCATGCGGCATGAACGGCGCCCTCTACCTCTCCGAGATGGACGCCTCCGGCGGCCGCAGCGCCCTCAACCCCGCCGGCGCAACCTACGGCACAGGCTACTGCGACGCGCAGTGCTTCAACACCAACCCCTGGATTAACGGCGAGGCAAACACCGCTGGCGCAGGCGCCTGCTGCCAGGAGATGGACCTCTGGGAGGCCAACGCCCGCGCCACAGCCTTCTCCCCGCACCCATGCAACACGGCCAGCCTGTACGCGTGCGCCGGCGCCGAATGCAACTCCGTCTGCGACAAGCTCGGCTGCACCTTCAACCCCTACGTGCTCGGCGCAAGGGATTATTACGGCTACGGTCTCACCGTCGACACCACCAAGCGGATGACCGTCGTCACGCAGTTCGTGACGGACGATCACACCGCGGCAGGCACACTGGCCGAGATCCGCCGGCTGTACGTGCAGGATGGCAAGATCATCATGAACGCGGCCGTCTCGGCCGGCAGCTCCATCACGGAGTCCTTTTGCTCGTGGTCGAGCACGTTCAAGGGTCTGGGTGGTTTGGAGCGCATGGGCGAGGCGCTGGGTAGGGGCATGGTGCTTACGTTCAGTATTTGGAATGATACGCGCCAGTTCATGCATTGGCTCGATAGTGGCGATGCCGGGCCGTGCAATAGCATCGAGGGAGATCCTGCTTTGATACAGGCCTACTACCCCGATACGTCGGTGACTTTTTCGAAGATCAGGTGGGGTGATATTGGTAGTACGTACTCTGCTTAGGGTGCTGCGGTGTGTGTATGATCGCTTCGAGCGTCGGTTTGTAAATAAGGTTCTGTCTTAGAGGCTTGTACATAAAGACGAGCATAGCTCAATAAGCATATGATCCTAGCAAGGCGATTGGGATATTGTAGATATGCAAAGCATTCAGATGCAGGAGATAATCTTGGTGAGGAGCTTGGGAAGCTCTCTATATTCTTCAAGATCGCCATATGATACATAATAAACCACAGTTCTATAACTGTACACGAACCTGACGCCTTGCGATGACCAAAAGAGGCGAGATATCCACAAAAAGAAAATTTATCAAATACAATTCCCGTCAACTCTCTGACCTAGAGAAGAAGTGAAGAGCGAACCAGTCTTAGCTTAACGCCACTCACCAACCCGCTCAAAATGCTTGACTACTCGCGTGGCCTCCATGACGACCAGCATGCGGGCCAAATCAACCGAAGTAATCTTAGCTTCAACGACGCTGAGGATGTTGGCATCCGGTACGTTGTGAGTAAGGACCTGGCAGCGGACTCCTAAAGACGTGATGACGCCCGCGTATCCTTGTCCGAACTCGGTGCCTGCCATGGAGGTACTGCTATACGGCTTGTGAAGGAGGCATGGGAACGTCTCGGGCAATGCGCATTCAGCAAAGTAGAATGCGCGGAAGAGGAGCATGCACGCCCAAAACTGCTTGGACGCAGCGTCGCAGTCCCTGATGCGGTTACGTTTCCAGCGTGACCTGGAGATATAGTTGTCGACATAGTCCTTGGAGAAGGGGAGGACAGAGGTATCCCTCGCGGCGTCTAGGGGTCGCCCGTGTTCGTGCTCGAAGCGCAGCGCGGCTTCGATTTGGTAGTGCGCGAGGAGGTCGACATATCGCCGAAGTGGGCTTGTGGATTTGATATAGGCGTCTAGCCCAAGGGGGATATGTGGGATGGGGGTCGATGAGGAGACTCCCTTGGGGGCTGAAAAGTGCAGCCATCCTTCTCCTCCGTATTCGGCCATGTTTTCGTTCGTTAGTCTCGTGTATTCGGGGTGATAGCATGTTCCGTCGTAGACTGCTGGGATGTTGCGCTCTGCGCACCATTTCCCGGAGATCCAACACGCGAAATTCATCAAGGTCGAGATGAGATTTCGCTTTGTGAGGTCAGGTACTTCGTGGGGGTCGACGTCCTGCAAGCGCAACTGAATGACTGGATCGCCCAAGTAGTAGCGGCCTTCGGTGATATCCATGTTGTAGGGTTTCATGGGCGCTGTCCCTGCGAAGACAGAGACAGAATTGTCAGCAGGCGACGGCCACTCCATGGCCCCGTTCTTGAGCCGGTATTCACGAAATGCCAGCATCAGTTTCCGCAAGGTATGGAAAGCGCGCTCGTCTTCTGCTGCTAGCGAGCTCTGTAACTCTTCCCGCTTGTGTGGCTGCGTAATAGTGCTCCCCACTGTCAGGGTCTCCGAAGACTCAGTGGTGGATTCAAAAAGACTACGCAGCTTGTCGTGCGTGATATAGATTACGTTTCTGACAATGCCATTAGCGATGTTCGTTTCTAGAACCTCACCCTGCAGGTTCATCTTGGCACTGAATGTGAGTGCAGGGCGACCAGGAGCCAGACTGAAATGGCTCTGTGTCATTGAGCTGGGCAGCATCGGGTATGTGCGCTCCGGGACGTAGAGGGTCTGATTACGCACGGCGGCGTATTCCATGATCGGGCTGTCAGGTTCGACAAATGCGGAGGGATTGGCAATGTGGATATGTATCCAGAAAGTGTCATTCGAGCCTGGAATAGGCTCCAAGGAGACTCCATCATCGATCTCTTGCGCATCAGGATTGTCCACGCAGTATACTGGCAGATCGCCCCAGTCAGTCCGCATGCTCCGCATTTTGTCCGATAGCCCTTCCGTATTGAGCTTCTCGCACGCTTGTTTGACATCCTCCCATGTTGCATCCGACCTGCGCGAGATGCCGTGTCCCGGAAGAGCCAGACTCTGGTCGAGTACTCGCAAATTTTCCCAAGGAGATAATACACCTATTTCTTGCAAGAACAGCTTTACGGTCGCTGCGTTCAGCTCAAGACTGGTATACATTCCAGTAGCGCGCATGATGTGGGAACCGGCCGATCTCAACGGCCCAGAGTTCATTCTCCTAGGAGGTATGCACCATAGCAACAAATATTCTATGATCATTCGATCGGCATCACTGAACTTCTCAGTGAGCATTTCGCGATAAACCATGGCTTTTCCATCTTGTCCAGGTGCGAACCGGTGTGCCGTCGGACCAACGCTTGCCATAATCGTCGGCGACCGCACTTTCCTGCTCACTCGTATGAGACGCTGGGCTTTTTGCAGGAACTGTTGCAGAGGATGGTCCTTCATATTGGATTTCTCTTCTCCTATGAGCCTGCCTGTCGCGGACTGGACGAGGTATCCTTGATGCTCATGTACCCATCTGGTGACTGTATCGAGGAGTCTGGCGACCCGTTTTGGTTGCACAAGGTAATGATTTGTGAACAGTGAGCTTCGATCATTCTCAATAATGAATGAATTCCGGCGTATAGCCTGATGCACAGCGAATAGGACGGTATCGTCCAGCATCTCTTTGTCTATGCCCAAGGCTTTGCATGCCAGTTCTTCCAGTGTGTATTCTAGCTTCTCTTCCTCATCTGCAACAATTTCATGCATGTTATCTAGGAGATGCGCACGATCTCGGTAGAAATCTTGAAGCTTTGCATCGAAGTCACCGATCATTTGCAAGAGAGGGGCACCAACAGGTCTCGGCACTCCGCCTTCAATGGCTGACTGCATTTCAAAGCTCATTTGAGCCATGGTGTCCGGAAAATGTGGCATAAGGGGAGCGACCAATTCTGGAGGAGCGAATCCCTTCACGACGTAGTCCAGATCTTTGCTGTGAGCAATTCGCCATTTCCCTCGCTCTGTATAGAACTGTTGCTGTTTGTGAACGGATCGGACGTAGATTGCGAAGCTTAAAAGGCCGTCGGCACTTCGAGACAAGCATGAGTTAGCGAATTCAAGCATTAGAGAGTGAAAAACTTATGCACGACCTACGTAGAAAGAGCCACCAAGTCTCCTGGCTGTAGGAATTCATCCATTCCTTCTCCTTCGTCCCCGATATTGTGAAATTCCAGGTTTTCCTCGTCTGCCTCGCGTAGCACATCACTACCGGCATCAAATGCCTCCTTGCTATCGTTCAACATGTTTCCCACCCAAGGAGCCGATGGATCTAATGTACTCGAGGTCCCGGGTCCTCGGACCGGGTCCAAAATGTTTGGATGTGTCTCCTGCCATTTGCGTAGATAACTCCGAATGTCTTTGTTCTCCTCGAACTCGGTTTTTAAAAGGATATCCTCGATGGAGGTAGTAGACTGCTGCGTATCCTGCCCGGCGGGGGTAGACTATCAAGATTTCTATCAGAGCAAGCCAATAACGCATTCTCAGTTAGTACTCACCTCAACATTTGTACTCAGCGGCCGTCGAGTGAGGAATGGACAATTCAATAAGCGCCCCAAGCGACTTGTGTGAGTAGCCCCAGTTATGAGGCGGTTTCGCTTCAGCAAGTGGCTCGCCCCGACGATCCCACGGGAAATGTGCGTCCTTTGTATCAACAAAGACATCTCCAGGAATCAACACATAACACAGCTGCAATCTCCCCTGGAGATTCAAGAAGTGTGGGATCATCATCTGTTTGACGCCCATCGAAAACTTGGTGCATTTTGCCGGCATTTGCTGCTCACCGCCCTGGCGGTCGGAGTCTGGTTCCAGCCAATACTTTATCGTTTCCCAGTTGCTGCTCTTCATTCGTCCGAACGAGTGGTTCTTTGTGCTTGATCACTTCAACTTTTGAACTGGTGTCGCTCGCCTCTGAGCTCGTTGGATATGGTACGGAGTATCTTCGCTACCAATTTTGCTCGGATTCCTATCTTTATCAGGTGTTTTACAAAGGAATCGGAGGTTCTCTGAGAGGCTCAACCCTGCGCGACCTGAGGGTACGCCTCACATCAAATCCGGTCTTCTACAAAACAATCGTCCAGGGGCCATCTTTTTCAATGATGACCAAATCTGATAGCGACATTACAGTAGTTAACGTAATCCACAACCGAGCGAGACACCCAACCGAGCGAGACACTCAACCCCTGAAATCTTACAACCACCATCGAATCATCATCAAATCCAGCCTTTTATCCAATATGGCATCGAAACCAGCAGACTCAAGCATCAGATTAGAAGATCGCATATCTCTTGCAGTCAAAGCATATAAAAACGGTCATTTTAAAAGTGTACGAGCGGCAGCAGCAGCATATGATGTCCCACATTCCACTCTAGCCCATCGCATCAATGGTCGAAAGGCGCGAAGCAATATACCAGTAAACTGTCAGAAGCTTACCAATCTTGAAGAGGCCTCATTAAAGAAGTGGATTCTAGATATGGATGATCGCGGCCTACCCCCAACTCAAGATATTGTACGCAAGATGGCAGATTTACTATTATCTCAGCGGAAATC
The DNA here is from genome assembly GCF_002237265.1 of Aspergillus thermomutatus. Classification (NCBI taxonomy): domain Eukaryota; kingdom Fungi; phylum Ascomycota; class Eurotiomycetes; order Eurotiales; family Aspergillaceae; genus Aspergillus; species Aspergillus thermomutatus. The sequence goes on along the minus strand of NW_020798167.1, from coordinate 180 downwards.
AGGTCCATCTACTGGCATTGGAAAGAACTGGGTCAGCAACTTCATTAAACGGTATGATGATCTTACATCAAAATATACCCGCAAATACGATTATCAGCGTGCAAAATGTGAGGATCCTGAGATCATTAATCAGTGGTTTGATCTCGTTCAGAACACCATAGTAAAATATGGTATTCTTGA
>NW_020798166.1:0-87506 GCF_002237265.1 Aspergillus thermomutatus | reverse complement strand
ACATAGAACTAGCAATAGTTAGAGACACCCAGGGCTCACCCCCTGGCGGCCTTTGCCCTGATCAGGGATAGTGGAAAACGTGCAAGTCACGAGCCACGGCCGTAAAATATACACACACACACACTCTATCCAGACCGCGCGCACCTCCTATTCTAGTTCTTCAGCGAGTTCTTATTGTACATACCTAGTCATAGGTTTACCTACGGCCTAGCCCGTAACACCTTCTGCCTATTGGGCGACTCTAAAACTAGGTGCAAGGGGTAGTTAGATAGGCGAACAGGAAGGATGATAGGATCAGTTAGGAACTTAGGTGGCATATTTAGTAATAAACCTGGATAAAAAAAATCTACTCGATAACGAGATTTGTATCGCAGCTTGAGTGAGACCAATGAGTCTCGTCATGGCGAGATTTCTTGTTATTTTGGTGGACAATCAATTTTGGCACGGATGTTCTCTCGCTACATGGAGGTTCTCGCTATATATCGGGGCTCGCTGTAACGAGGGTTTACTGTAACTGCTTGGACATGTTCAATTTGAGCAGCCATTGTATTGGTCTAGGGGTAAAAAAGAACTGCTCTCCCTCTGGTGCTTGAGACGCCTTCTTGCTGCTAGGGCTTGGCCTGATAGACGAAAAACGGTGTTCCATGTACTACAAGTACTCGTACCAGATCTCACATTCAAGGGATCATTTCGCAGAATGATGTAGAGCGTGGAAGGTGGCAGGAAGAACACATACTCATTAAGATTGGCGTACTGGCTTCAGAGACCCTTGTTAATTGAATGTAACTGTAGCTTCAAAGTCCACCACAACGGATGACCAACTGTTGATGATGGGTAGGCATAGGAGGCTTGGGTAAATTGGATTCTGAGACACAGTGCTTCTGAGGAGTATTGGGCTTGATGACAAGGTGTGATTTGCTCTTAAACTGCGCGAGTGTACATCCTTGTGCTTTAGTTGGTATTTCCATATTTACATACAGTGCAGGCAGTGGGGTCATTTTGAGACTCCCACAACCCACTAGGAAGACTACATTGGGATGAATGGATATTCTCTAGCTGTTAATTTCATAATGCCAATCCTCTACTACGATTGCACAGACGCCTGCGAGTACAGACTCATTGAACACACAGAGAAGATGCCAACTTCTGTAAGGTACAACGTACTCCATCCACAACTAAATAGGGTGGATATAGGAGAATCTGTACCCATAGAATGAGGTCCTTCTCCTCTCTCGATTTCTCATTATCAAACACCAGTATGTCTGACTCGCCGGACTATTATACCCTGGTCTAGTCATATACTAGCCCAAGGGTCTCTGGAATGGTCTAGTCACGGCGAATAGAATACTTCGCCGGAATTATTGCAATCAGAATAGCCTCAGACGTTGCGTCTCAAGGACGAGACAGGCCCTAGTGAGCTGCTGGCAGTATCGTATGATCCAGTATAGTCGTAAATAGCACCGAATGGCTTGGGTAAAGGGTATAAAAAGCCTAGAATTCCCTCCAGTCGGTCTTGGAAATATCCATCAAGCATCTCCTCCTCATCCTCCAAGTCTGTTTGGCACGAAGCAAACCTCCGACCCATCACAATGCGTCTTCCAACGGCTGCTATTCTTGCCACCGTCCTCGCCTTTACGCAGGCTGCTCCCGTCGAGCCAACTGCCACCGTCGAGCAGACCGTCGACGTTGAGCAGGCTATGCCAGGCCAATCCCCAAATCCCAGTGTCGTCTTCGCGATCGACGCCGCAAACAACAGAGTCGATGAGTGTGGTGCCTCTAGCTTCGAAAACTAGACCTCGGAAGCCTCTCCGCTTGTAAGCGACTGCCAGCAGATTACCAGGAACATTGCCAATGGTGGTCGCTGGGAAGTTGAGGACTTTGGTGGACAGCACCAGCTTGTCCAGTATGGCACGTGTGCCTTTGGTGTCACCGGCGACAAATCCATCAACGGATTCTACGTCGGCAATTCCGATATCATTGACCTGATCAATGATTCTATCAGCAGATATCAATGGCACGGCAAGGTTGGGTCGAAGGGTGTAATGGGTTGCCATTCCCTCCTCGGAGCGATGAGCGGTGCTAGGGTTACCTGGGGATTGTACCATAACCGTTAGTTACTTTTCTCTGTTGAGAGCCAAAGTTGTGTATGTAGTGTGCCTTGGGCCCTGGTTCTTCTCTGTGGGACGGTGTTAGGTGATAAAATGATGAACCAATAAAGGGTCCAGTGGAGATGAATCGTGCGTTTTCAGTTCGGGGTTATTTCCGAATGAAGGAAATCAAGAAAGGTTCTCGTCTTGTCTTAATCTGCTGAAATAAACGTCGCTATCTACCTTACCTTGGTCGTTCTTTTGTTCTACTTACCGCGAAGGTCCCCCCTTCCCAAGTAAGGTACTCAGAAATTTCCATTTCAGACATGAAATGGGTATGCAGACTATTATCCTTATGTCGTGTGTTTCCTGACATGACATGTCATTATGGAAACAGATGAAAGAGAGAATGATCATATCATTGATGGTGATGCTACCTAGAGCTATGGAAGATGGGATGAAAATAAGAGGGAGATGCTCAAGCACGAGGTAATGCAGGCGAACGAGCAGCTGCTCTCACACCCTTTCCCAAGATGATGCCTTTCCTTCTCCATATCCGCTCTTCTGTTGCCCGTTATCAGAACCATTTGTTATGGGACGCACAAACATGGATCTTCCAATCTAGACGTGCCGTAGGTACAAGAAAGAATGGCTGAGAAACGGGAGAAAAGGCGAATGTTGTGAGCGTTGATGATCCGAAAACGCTTCGAGACCTAACTCAAGAGTCAAGAGGACATTTAATAGTAGATCCAACCTCTGTTCTGCAGTAACCATATCTAAGCATTAAAAACAATCTGCATTATCACATTTTGGCTTTATCACCTTTAAAAGTTCCTTGCTCTAAGCTAACATACTAATAAGAACCATATGTCTGGCTACAATAGTCAAGGTTCATTGTTCTGATGCTGTATAACTATCATCCTTATTAACTCTAGCAATATATTACTGGCATTGCCCACATCTGTACTTAGCTTCAGGAATATAGAGATACTGTCTCCATATCTATACTATATTAGATGCTTCCATCTAAAGCCAGCCATCTTTAGAAATAGTAGTGTAATAATATCATCTTAGGGCTTGACCATTATAGTCAGTGCTCCTAACCCATAAATCCATAAAAGTTATTACAAATCAGTTGGCTTCGGCCGCATAGGTTCACATCCTATCACTGACAGCTTTTTTTTCGTTTTCTCATCTTCCACTCCCAGAACAGGCCTTGGTAGATAGTGGTTCCTATCAGGGTATATGGCTATCCCCCTGTGACGGGAAAACCTTTAAAGCTAATCTGCCAGCGGTGACCACAATCAACAAAAACTTTGCTCACTGGTTCACAATTACAGGGGTAAAGCAGGTGATGATTGCGACACAGTGGATGTATTTAGTCTCTGCCCGAGGCTTCCATTTGCTCATCCCCGGCCAATAACTGCAAGCACTGTTGTATGGAGAATAGCTAAGTCTGCCACCCAGCCTCCATCCCCCATTCCCCATTCCCCATTCCTTTTGCTTCCAATAACTCAATCTCCTTGCCAGATCCTAGGGCATAAAAGATGCAAAAACATACAACAGCGGGGATTCGCTGGTGGTCACCCACCCAACTACTAACCGGCCGGCGTGTGGCTTAAGTACGGCTGAGCGGACGGGAAGCCCTGTTTTCCACACCCTATGGTCGTATGTACTTGGATAGACTGATTTGAGAGTTATATACAAAGTAAAGACATGTATAATATTGAGATTGAATGATTGACATTGATGAGAGTCGATCACGTCAATTTCTTTGTAGGAATTGCTCTGTACATTCACAATGAAGCTGGAACATGACTATAAACTTAGTCTTCTGAAGACATACCACAATGATAGTGAGCCACCTTGCCGTGGGCTCTATTGAAGGCAATGAGGCAGAGTAGAGCTGCTCCTTAAGACTGGAAAAGTGGATGTGAACTTCATGCATCTGTGTTGTTGGACACCACTGTCATGGCTGCAAAGTACGCGCATGAGATAGTAGTAAAGCTGCTTCTTGATACTGAAAAGGTGGACGTAGACTCACATGATCTAGGTAGACACTACTCTAATAGGTTGAAAATATATATATATAATATATACTCCGTAGTAAAGTCAATTCCCTCTTCTGTTTCCTGTATCTTGGCCATTTGAGACTCATGAAGAAGCAGGTCATAGTTAGTCAGCCACTCCTCCTGCAATTTATTCATGCAAGGTGCAACTCGCTGGCTGCCATTGGTTATTTGAGTTCCCTTCCTTTCTGTTACAGACTGGATTGTGAAGGACATGAAGGAATTGATGATCCTAATTCCTCATCATCTGACGGCAAAGAAGGGATGTCATTTGACATTTAGGACTCCGCAGATCTGGATTGATCTATATGTGTTATCCACGGGTTGCGAAACCTTGACCAGAATGTTGCTTACCTAGGAACCGGAGGAGTTAAATATAGTTTGATAGTTGGATGAATTGTCATACGTTCCATCAACGGATAAGTGGCGCAGGAAAACACCCGCTTGTAGATCATGAAGGTCAGCGTGGCTTTACGAATTACAATTCCATCCAGGACTCGGACTCGAGTGGTAAACTAGGATTATTAAACTCTTTTGCTACATGGCCATCGAAGCAAATATAAGCTTGTGACCAGGTCTAAGTCTCAATAAAAGTCTATATAATCAGCCTTGGATACCACCATGCTGCTCATTTCATCTCTACCGCGAATTTCACTTACAAAAAGCGACAGAAAAGTTCCTCGTACTCATCATAATGCCATCTGGTTCTTGTCTCTGTCGAGCAATCCAGTACGAATACAACGGCGAACCTGTCTCCAAGATATGCGGACCCCCAGACCCCGGAGCTGCAGCACAAGTCCATATTAACATGACTATAGGCAATCTGCCACTGTCTCACCTGCCGGAAAATCAGCAGTGGAAGCTCAGTCGGCCTTCTAGTCCCGCAGGATCAATTCCACGTGGTCAAAGGGACTGCAAAAGAACACCATGAGACCCATGAGAGCGGCATGCACCTGACCCTCCGCTTTTGCGGGACTTGTGGCTGTCCGCTATACAAGACAGCCGATCGGCAGGAGGTTGAGGGTGGTGTGATTATTCTCGCGGGGACGCTGGATGATCCTCGGGCTCTTGATGATGCCAAACCCGAGGCCGAGTTCTTTGTCAAGGATCGAGCTTCATGGTGGCCGGCCCTGGCTGACGCGAAGCAATTGCCGGAATTCACTTGATGCTGGTGAAAATGTATTCGATGGGTCTTTGTCTCTCAGCTTGTTGCGTTCTAGTACAAAGATCTTGGTTTCTCTGGTGCGACCTCTTCAGCTGAGCCATCGGACCTTCCCTATATTTCGAGTCCATGCTTTTATCATGAATAAAGATATCAATGTTCATTCCACGTTTATATATATTTAGTATGCCTAATTCCTTGCGAGTCAGTAAATAGGATCCAGAGAAGAAACACCAACTTACTTGTTTACCAGTAAGTTTCGTGGTGAGAGGAGGAAAGCGTCCTTGAGATTCAGGGACCTTTTCAGTAGGTCCAGGAGATCCATGACATAATCTGTCTATGATGCTGTACCCCTCAAGAGGGGCCTAGTTCTGTATAAGCGAGAGCGGAGGATGTCAAAGAAGAGGCACCAGCATCCCAGCCGGTCGAAGCTGGGAAATACCAAAGAACTACTCGACGGGACAAGGGAGACGTTTGTACCTCCCATTCGACTCTAATAGTGTGTTTTTGGGAGGAGTCGAGAGTTGAGAGTTGAGACTGAGAAACAATTCAATAAGGTTGGAACAAATCCTCTGTGGAGTGATCATCCCCATAGCCATGTGGAACCAAGGCAACCATATAAAACAGTAACATCCCCTTAATTGCTCAACATACTTGGGCAGTTATCCGCTGCTTTTTCACATCAACGGAAAAAACTTGAAAATATATGGAGAAACTTATGCGAAGTACTAAGAAAGAGTCCCATACGCCTGATTGACCTTTCGACCGTAATGAACAGGACTTTAGGGCCCAATGTTGGGCTTGTTGTGATAGACGTGTCCGCTGTGGCTCCGAAAGTCCTGCTTGCATCAAATACTCAGCCAAAGGCTTTCAATGTCCCAGCTACAGCAGAACGAGACCCTTCCGTTGGAAGAAGCCGTTGAATCCCGGGTCTCGATATCATCCGTGTGCGAAACATAACAGTCAGTACTTACTCTGAAGGAAAAAGATATCAGCCGATACCCTCTTTTCAACTGCGATTTGAGCTCACGCTTAGTCTGTCAGGCAATTCTGGAACCAGAGCTACTGTCGCATTGCGGCCTGCGGGACTAGATCTCCATGACTGGGTAATAGCTAAAGAGGTCATATACTGTAAGCGTTGTCCGGAATTCTAATCAACAGTGCATTCACTGTGAAGCATCTTCAGGAGCCTCTAACCAAGAGTTCACAGATAATGAGCGTATAGCTCCTGATTTGGTGGCGATGGATGACCTAGCCAACAAATTCCAGTGGGATATTCTGAGTGCCTCAGGCCCTGCTTTACTTGAGACATGCATATGCTGCTATCAGCATCTTTCATTAGATCATTCAGTGTTGTTATGATTGCAGACGCGTTTTAAGTAGGCCCAGATTAAGTATACAGTAGGTGACGACCACTTCAAAGAGTTTATTATCTTCAACGCAGGATTAAGTGAAGTAGCAAGAGTGAGCAGTGATCATCTTGATCCAGAAAGAAGAGAGGTTCTATACCTTACCATCCTCGGCAGTGTAATGATGCTATTGTGGTCTCAGGTTAGAGTGAACCCCCTTTACCAGTCCGTCACTATACAGAAGCGTGAATCTAATAGACTCCTTAGCTACAGCAAGGGGCGTATGGACAATGGCGAACTCACCTAGAGGAGCCAAAGCGCTCATTGATTCATTCAGTGGGCCGGAGTTTCTAGTAGTACAGAATGAAGAAGTGTGCTCGCTGGTTTTCAACATATTTCTGGTTGATATCATGGCGACAACAACGTGCCCAGTTACCTCCATGCCCCTAGATACGGCGGAAAGACATCAAGCGTATCATCAGATCCTATCTCTGCTGAACCAGAAAGGCTGTCCATCTCCCTTCTACATACCCCCAACCTCATCAAGATCATCATTGAGGTCAATCTCATTAGAGCAAAGGCAAACTCAACCAAGGCCTTTGGGGACACGGTGGAATGTCCTATGGGCTACAAGTTTTCAGAAGTACTGTCAGATTAAACCACCATACTCTGCTTGATGGCCGCATACATCGCAACAATTCAACCTCCATTGGCTCGAGAATTGGAAGTAACCGGGCTCTACCCTATCATGAAGGTCAGAAATGTCCAGGGAATCAAGATAAGATGTTGGAGGAAGCAAGAAATTACGCCCACTATGCTCAATGCTTCCATTCAGCCATAAAAATATACGCAATAGAGACGTTTATAGCTGGGGAGCTTGTGGGCGGATGCGAGAACGGCTGCGACGCCAGACCAATACTAGTGTCGTCTAGTACTCTTGACAAGATGAGAGATGCTTGACAAACGGCATATCATGAACTGATGACATCCCTCAGATTTCTTCTGGGCGCAAAGGGACGCCAGGAACGGGCCTGATTTCGACTTTATCTACGGCCAGTTACTCGAAATGACGGCAGATCTGGGAACTATGGGCATGCGAGATGCTGCCTTACTTCTAGAGAAGTTATGGGCGGCGACGTCAACGGCCGACACCACTACTACAACGTGGGAGGATGTTTTCAGAAATGCACCACTATAGTAAAGTAAAAGTTATTAAGGAACCTCAGCATATCAAAGCTGTCAATCCTCTTATTATCATACAAGTCCGGCAAAGACCTTCTGTACGTAAGACAGGAACCCCAAGATTTGGTTGACTGCTTCGAATCGAAAAAGGAGGTAGAGGTTGAGATCACAATATACAGTCTTTTTGCCTTACATGACTCTATTGCATGCAATCAATGCAACCTCTATATTAGTATGGTCTCTCCTCGTGAACATCATGTTACCACAGGGCATCACCTACGCAGCATCTTGGATCCTTTCTCACCCCTGGTGTTGGATTTGCGTGTTCTACCTTGCACAGAACTCTTTAGCTTGCTGCAACCTTCAGGCTAATAACATGGAAGGCACCACTCATATTTCTCGACTTTGTCTCGGAGTTCTCCTTCGTACCTTGGCTATGTTGTGCGTTTGGGTTGACGGTCTTGCTTTTGCATGAGGTCTGAGGATAGTCCTAGGTCTGGCCGTCTGCCTACCTGACTGTTCTATCATTCTGGAGGTGCTATCAGTTCAGGTGATATATAAGGACATTATGAATACAGACTGGTAGAAGAATAAGCCTGCCTAGTTTCTTGTAAAGACGCCATTTAGAAAGTTAACATGGCAGTGGGCATCACTAGTACGTACATGGTCCTAGGCAGGATGACTCTGAAGGTCATGGCAATGCTTCTCATCATAACTGCGAAGTAAGGATCATCAGGTGCCGGTATATAGCAGAGACGATAAGTAGAAATTTGATATTTGCATTCCCTTGACGTGGAACTGGGAACGCACACAGATTTCTAATATTCGTACAAGAGGACAAGGGGCCATATATGACGGCTTACTGTTTTCCTGTCCCATGGTCTATTCTATCCTATTAGACGTGGGCTGGCATTGCTTTGTATCAACCTAAAAAGACGCAATAAGTATATATGGTATCTTTTTTAACCTCTGAACTTTGTCTTTTTCAATGATTCTCATTCTACTATTAAACAATGTAAAATAGGAAATGCCCTACTGCATATCCCCCAGAGCCACCTTCATCCTCGCACTCCACTCTTCCCGCTTGATTCGCAACAGAATCAAAGGTATCCCACTGAGCAGACAGAAGAGACAGGCTGCCGTAAAGGACCAGCCAGTACCAATGGCATCAAACAGGGGCTGCGCTATCACCGCACTCACACAGGACAAGCTGTTACGCATCAGATTGTTCACCGCAATGCCCATAGTTGACCTCTTGGGTGTGAACTCCGTCAGCATCGTCATGGTCACATTGGTGAGGATCATTCCCGCGAAGCCGTAGAAGAAGTTGCCGATCAACTATATGTTGTTAGATTTGAGAGTTAGATGCAAGGATGTACTGACCGGCACCAGCCAGAATGCATGCTTGTCGGCCGTCCACCCCCACCACAACAATGCCCCCGGGAAGAGAATACCCGCCAGCAAGCAGTTCTCGCCGAGGCGGTCGACTGGGTGTAAGATGAGATTGCCCTCGTCGTCGAAGCGTCCCTCGTCCTGCGCTGTCCGTTTCATGATATAATCCTGCCAGCGGCCGCCGATGATCGCACCAAAGAGCAGTCCCAGGCCGCCGGGGATATACGCGACTCCAACGATGACCGAGCTCCACGAGTACGGCGGTAAGGCGAAGGTATCTTCGATGGAGACGCAGAGGAGGTAGTACGTTGCGAAGACGATGCTGGTGTAATACACGGTGATGAGGATGGGCGGGTACTGCAGCAAGGTCGCCGCCTGGATGGGTTCCAGCAAGAGATTCACGACTTTTGTCGCGGGTCTTGTCGACTTGGCCCGCTCGTTGTGCTGGTTCTCTTCAAGGTTCGTCGCAGTCTCTGGCATGAGGAACACCATGACTAGAAACACAGCCCACCCGTAGATCACCATGAACCACTGCGTGCTGCGCCAGCTCCACCGGGTGACCAGCGCACCACCGATGATGGGAGCGAACATAGGGCCGAGCATGAAGGCGCCCATGGCTTTGCCTCGTTCCTGCGCCTCAAACATATCAGATATGGTACCAGCGCTGACAGCCTGGAGGGATGCGCTGGCGGCGCCGCTGAGGAGTCGCATTGCGACAAACATGCCAATGTTAGGGCTGATTGCGGCCAGGATGCTGAAAAGGCCAAGGGAGAAGAAGGAGAGCAGGTAAACTAGTCGACGACCGTAGAGTTCTGCCAGGTGTGACCACCAGAGAGGTGCAATGGCGACAGAGAGAGAACCAAAGGCAATAGACAGGTTCACCACGGAGACGGTCGTATGAAGATCCTCAGCGATCATGATGAGGCAGGCTATCCTTCATATTAATAGCAAATCCGTCAGCAGCAGAAGCACTTGGAGAAGACCTACGGAACAAGACACCACTGCTCAGAGGCACGACCAATCCTCCCCCTGCCACTATGGCCGTCAAGAACCACTTGCGTCCCGCGGGATATTTTCGCGGATCTTCAATTGCTGGGACAAAACACAGAAAGGATAGGAATCCTCGACGAACATGACGGGAACCACCTCGATCATCTTTCTCTTGCTTCAGCGTAAGATCAGCCTTGATATTAGTTTCTTCCGTGCTTCTTGGGGGCTCCATATGCTCCAAATCCGGTGGTGATTGAGGTGTCTCGCTTCTGTGACTGCATGTTTATCTCGTACTTCAGCTAGTGACTTCGTTTAGCAGGAATGGCAAAGTCTGATATTTGTTATGCCACAATCATACTTCTATACCCTTATTCTAGTATACTACAGAGTACGCTATAAAATAACCTCGTACGAGCAGTGGATCCCTCGGCCGAGCCCACCTTTGTCTCCTCGTACGAGGCTAACAGTTACTCTACTCACAGTATTTAGTTTGAAACCGGACAGAGATCTCCCCAAATAAGCCTCTATATCCTCTGTAGTAAGAGCGATGGTCTTTAGGTTAATTGACAAGGGTAATACAGTACGTATTATCATTTATCAGATCCACACATTTCTGACTGACCACTATATATGGACGTCGGAGGATCCGCAGATGCTACGCTACAGGCACCGGTGACGCTCGCGCCATATCACGTCCTCTCGATACGGTATCCTCATCTGTCATAAGGTGGTATTCTTTATTAGAAATAGTCACCAGGGAAATGATTCCTTACTTGGCGATTGCACCAGACAAGGCATTCATAGCTGTTTTGATGAGACTGTCAGAGCTGCGTAGTGATTAAAGCTCGAAACTGCCTGACCGTAAGACTAGTAGGTATCTTCTATAATTCTCTGTGGTTGTTCTCAGTACTCAGGGCAATCTGTAAGATACGAAATAGGGATGTCTTGATGAATGATCTACTGTAGAACTAATATGCTATGACATTAGCTCCACTGCGAAGGATTGGGAAACGACATCGGGTCAACACCCGCAAGGTCAGGGAAATCAAAGTCCCCTAGGTTCATAAACCCCAAAAAATCCCCAGTATCTAATCCCATCCCCGCCGAACCCATGCTATCCGGCACTGATTGCATCAGCATCGGATTGTCCTCTGGCCCTGGGGTGAGACCGGCTGTTCGACTGTCCTCGGCGGGACCGAGATTGTGGGATCGAAGTCGATCAATCAGCCATATAATGGCTCGCCATGCCCCGGTTGTATGCTGGCCGCGGATCTCGTAAATCGCATTTGCTACCTGCAGACCCCTTTGTCGAAGATCGGCCCACTCCGAGGTTTGAAATACAGGGCTACAAACCTCAGAAAGGACGTAAAGGATGGGGTAGAAGCCGGCATGAGAAGAAATATGCCATTGGAATGGCTCACAGTCCTTGCTTGAGGCGATAGTACACCAGTTCTCTACGGTTGTGGCCGCATCCATGAATATACTTTGCAAGTCAGCAAATGCAATGACGTTGTTTGGACCTTTGGGGGTGTTACCTCCTTCGCATGGCCGGGCTGATGATCTTCTCGCGGTCCTGGCGGGAAATCTGGATCCAAAATATGACCCAAAATTTGGATTTTAGATGAGCACTGAGATGCAAGGCCATTGATTGCAAGCTGACCCTCTCGTCGCAGTATTGAACAAGATTAGCCAGTGCCTTCTCCAGCTCAGCTGCCATGGCCTCGGCAGTTTTTAATAGGGTTTGAAGTTCAGGCAAAACTTGAGCTTCTCCCAAAGCTCCCTGGAAATTGGCCCGTAGTCTCTTTCGCGATGCGTGTGTGATCTGAATAATGCGCCCGTAACATTGGGCGGCTGTAATTCGAAGCAGGTAGATGGTCATATCCGTGAATTTAGGCGCATCTGAGAGTCGGGTAGAGGGTGCCACTCCTTCTATTAGATCAACATCATCCACATTGCGAGGGAGACGCGTATCAAAATCAGACTCATGGATTGAAGGAGCAAAACCATGACCTTCCGCAGCCCGAAAGTCTAGGTGACAGATCTGTGCCCATAAACGGCGGCGCAGCTCTACTTGCACTGTGTCAATCGTTCCCAGTGGTAGCGCTAATGGGTCACGGTGGAGGCCTTGAACAGTGGCCATGCGAATGGCCAGACCCGTCAAGGGCCACACTCTGCCCATGTCATCTTCCCGATATTGAGCTGTCTGCGACTATGTTTAGCTGTGAACGGCTATCTTCCACAGATACAATAACTTACCAAAAAGATAACAAATGCTTGTAAAACCTCAAAGATCCTTGAGGTCATAAACGCATGTTGTTTCAGGTATGCTTCTGTCCCAGCTCGGTACCTTTGCAGGAGATGGGATTTGTTTGTGTTGAAGACTGTAGAAACATCGGTTTCTTTCATACTATTAATGGCTGCATAAAAAATGGACATGGCCAGCGGCTCAAATGCATCAAGTTTGTTAGGATCGAATGTCATATTGTTACTGTAACTGCTGCCAACTGGAGTCTTGTCTAGGGAGTAATGGGTGCGAATGAATCCATCAAAGCGACGAGCTAAACTGGGACGGTGCACTATTCGGACTATGGGATCGACATTGGCTAGGAAAACATTGAGCAGTAAATAGCAATCTTCTCGAGTATCGGGATAAAAGCTGTACGCATTAGACGGTGAGGTATCACTTCCCCAGATAAGATGATCGTCTGGAGGCTGTTCCGGCGAGGACTTTTGCGACTCGGTGAGCAGAGATTGGATATCCTGAATCTGCTTGGTGAGAGATCAGATCACCATTCATTTCACATCTTTTTTCTTCTCCTACAAGAGTACAGGGTTCATTGTTTTGCACACCTCTTCAGCCATCCAGGCCCAGTGTTTGCCCGAGATGAAGCGAGGTACTCCATTCTCTAAGATGAGCACATCTTCCTGCGATTGGCGCAGCGGGGTTGCCGCATCTCTGGGAAGAGGTGAGGATCGAGTAGTAGGATAAGATCCCGACAAGGCAGGACTTTGCTCCGATGCTTCATATGGCAGCGCCTGTGCTTGGGCCAGAATGGTCGCCAGACGCTGGAGTCTGGGATTGATCCTGGTCAGTGTGGAGGACACCTTGGTAGAGGTTGATTTGGTCACCCGGCTGGATTCTGAGGCCAGTCTGGGTGACTGAAGGGAAGACACATAGGAACAGGCATGATTGCCTCGCTCGCATGTGAAACAAATAGGTTGTCGGCGATCACATTTGACCTTTCGACGACGACATGGTAGACAAGAGGTGATGGGACGAGTGTAGTTGCCAATGAAGGGAGCGGAGTCAAAGGGAGAAGACGATGATGAGGTATACATGATGAATGCTGTTGAGACAATAACTTAGATAATAAGAAAAATAAAAGTAATGATAATGACAAAAAGGCAGAGCCGAAGACTTTGAAGCTACACCTCCAGCATCTAGATGTTCGTTGAGTTAGCCAGTTAATGGAATTACCAGCGTAATGGTCTGTTTCCTGAGAGGTAGGTAGTTTACTTGGGCACTTTTGCATTGTTCAAGGTGGATGGAAATATATATTGAGTACAGCAAGTACGCTGAGAGACAGGGATCCATACCATAATGGATAGTTCAATAGCCCTAACTGCAGGGGTAAGACTGTAGTTATGAGTAACTAAATGACTTAGTAACTTAGCCCAAGATATACCCCTGATAGACTAAAGTACCCAAGATACTGTTAATTTGTAAAGAAGCCCTGGTACATTCACAAATTAAGCTGGAACACGACACACCTATGGAAATAGCAGAGTGAAAGTGGTCAATCGGGGAGGGAGGGAAAAAAAACACTCAAAAAGAAATGTGAAGAAATCTTCCGATGCGGGGAATCGAACCCCGAGCTGCTGTGTGAGAGACAGCGATGTTAGCCATTACACCACATCGGATACTTGTTGAAGAGTTGGCCTTTTTTAACCCTATAGGGGGGTAAAACTGCGCAAAAAGGTTTAAACGGCTTCAGTTGCGCCCCACTTCGGACCACGGATCATTGGACCCATTACCAGATACAAAGTGACACAGAGAATTTCCTGAATTATGGATATAGATTTTGGGGTGTGCTTCAACAATATCCGATGTGGTGTAATGGCTAACATCGCTGTCTCTCACACAGCAGCTCGGGGTTCGATTCCCCGCATCGGAAGACATTTCCTTTTTTCACTCATTCTCGTGTGAAGACATATCTTTTTAATATCGTATACTGGCTAGCTCACTCGCTTTTGTCCTGCTTGCTACCTGCAGTATCAGCACATTTGTTTGTGTCCACTACCTGATATTTTTGCATTATGTGATGCTCTATCTTGAAGATCAGTCAAGGAAACAACCAGAGTAAATAGGAACCCATCATTCCATTAACGCCAAAGATCAACCATGAATCGCAATGTAAACATCATCAGCAACCCGAAAAAACATGAAGATAAGGCCAGCCCAAAACACTGAGCTGCAGATATCGTAATTCACCATAAGAAAGACCTCCCCCAGACTGTAACCAGTCGCTCGAACCAATGCAGGTCGAGCATCAAACTATGTTGACTTCTGCAGCCTCTGCTCAACCTCCTCCAACAACGCCCCCAGTTCCTTCCCACCCTCACCAGCCTTCCCCTCAACATCCAGTCCGCGCTCGAGAATAGTCCTAGCCTCCTCCCAGCGTCCCATCTCAGCCAGACACTTGCCCGCGCGCCACCAAGCCTTCACATTCGCAACAGGCTTGCAATCACAGCTAGACTTGGCGTCCAGCATTCCCTCGGGCCAGGCCTGCTGCGCCATGTACGCCTGCGAGCGGTTGGCATACAGGCCGGATAACTCGTCGCGGACCAGATTGACCGGTTCCCAGCCGGGGCGACTAAGGGCCATATCGATGGCGTAGGTGTAGAGCTTCACGGCCTCTGCGTAATTGGATTTGCGGTAGGCCTGGTTGGCGGTGTCGCGGAGTTTGGTGATCTGGGCGCTGCGCTTGGGGTTGATGGGGAGTGGCGGAGGGGGGATGTTAGGGGCGTCGAGGGCAATTAGTGAGCGGTGCAGGTTGTTGAGGGCTTGCAGCTCTTCGTTGACGGCTTTAGTTTGAGAGGCGGATTGGCTGGATGAGGGAGGAAGGGAGATGGCTTTGGAGGTCGGGTCGAGGTGGAGGGGGTAGTGGTTGAAGATGTCGATGCTGCTGGCCATTTTGATGGAAGGGCCGGCCGGTCTGATATACAAGTTTGGAGTTTTGCCCGAGTTCCAGTTTCAGCTAGTTGCGACTGTGTCAGTCTGGATACATAGTATGGAGTCATGTCCAGTATTGCACACTTACCAAAGAGTGAGAATCAAAAAAAATAGCAACAACAGCTATCGCTTTCAAAGCCTAAATCTCCTTGTAGACAAATATGGTGTGAAAGGGGTATCTTTGAAATGGTCACTGACTATCTACATTGTCAAGATCGCAAGCTGTCCAGAAGCTATTCAATACGAACGGAAGGCGGTGGCAGAACCCGCATACTCCGTACACAAGTCTTTATCAGAGGCATATCACTATCCCGCTGGTTGGAGGTAATTCCCCATGTCATGACTTCAACACGCTTTCCATGTTTGGGTCGTCAATATTCGTCTTATTCAATAGCATGCGTCATTGCCATATTGACTCAAACTAGACGTTGATTTGAATATCCATGAGTATCTAAAGTCCATGTCATAAGCTGAACAATTGCAACTCCTCTAACACTGCTCCAAAATAGCTGCAAAAGTAGGGTGATCATAAACATCGTCAAAGAAACAGTAAAATGCAAACAATTTTTGAAGAGGCTTTGCTTCCCACACCGACTGACTGCAACAGATATCACCGCCTAAAGTCAAATAAGTAAATACGATCGAATTCGTCTCGATAGACAGAAGGCCAACACACTTAAGCCGTACAATAGTATATGCGCCTGCAAACACCGCTTCATGATCAATACCAGAATACAAAGTCAATGCATGAGTCGAGATCAAAGAGCCGTCTTTAACGTCCATAGCCACTCAGTGTAGAACCGTATTCAGACGGTTGTGCATAGTGTTGCCCGTGCGCGCCGCCGTAACTGGTGTTGAAGTCATGAAGCACGCTCCCTGATCCGGTAGCAGTGGGATCATAGGCACCATGCATTGCAGATCGTCCATTGCCATTGCCGAGGTCGTCTACCTCGCTCTGATGCAGCAGGGCATAATCCTCGTCCTGCTCACCACGAACAGAAGCGCCCATTCCAGCACGTCCGGAGCGGAAATCATCCTCCTCTTCGTCAAAGTCATGCGCAGGGTTCGAGGAGAAAGCGGCCTTGCTCTGTGCAGCGAATGTAGGATCGGAAACAGCGTCGGGAAGAGTACCGGTTCGGCGAAAATGCACGACGTTGCGGAAGGACATCCAAGCGGTCGCAACAAAGAGAAGGCTGCAGACAAGCCGCATTAGCAGGGATATGCGTGAAACATGAGATTCAGAAGGAAAAACCCACAAGATCACAACCCCCAGAATAACCGTTGCCGTACTAATGTTGCATTTGCTGGCGCTTCCGTACTTCCATGCGTCGCACCCACTCTTCTTGCTATCTTTATTCTTATCGCTGTCACTGTCGCTCTTACCCTCGGACTTTCCCTGCGCGACATAGCTTGCAACGCAAACCCATGCAGAAAACCACAGAATGGCATATAGACAGTCGACCGTAGCGAAAGCATAGACGTTTCCAAATCGTCGTGCGCGTGGCCACATGGGCACTGCGACGAGGTAAATTAGGCCTGGGATACTGAGCCAACACTGCATTTGCGCCGACACATTAGCTGCAAAGTCCACGTTTCTTCTTTGCCAGAAGTGCAATAGAGGACTGAGGCTCACCAAGGCCCAGTACCAGGCTGACCGCCCATCGATCCCATCACCCTTTGTGAAGACGGCAATGGTCAAAGCCCATGCGAGAAAGATGATGAAGGCTTGTACCCCATGAATGAGGTTTTTCGTTCGTCCGGGATTGAAGGAAGGCCGTGATACTCGCATCTTTGCGGGTTGAGTGGACTGGGAAGCTGATGCTGACGGAACTTCCTATAGAGGAAGTAATTCGAGTTAAGGCACCTAAATCCCCGAAATATATATTTAATGTCCTGGATGATCTATTTGTTCCACCTGAAAAAGTATGCAGGGTAAAAAGAAAGAGAGAAGATCGTCGTGGAATGAGGAGAAAATGATCAAGTGTGCTTGTTTATGCTGATGGATTGCGCAGCGCAACGGGGCAACCCGACCGATGCCGTGTGGACTGCGGACACTAGGTCGAGACTCAACTGACGATATCGAGAGTAGAGCACCAAGTCGCAAACCATAAGATAGTGATGGTTTAGCTGCTGAAAGAGATGAGAGTGGGATTCTACAGAATGAGTAGTAGAAGAAGAGGAACTGAAATTTTGTTCTCGTGGTTAGCACGCATTGATATTTCTGGTAATTCTTCTGCCTCGTGCCTCTGTCCAAGTATATGTTAATTACCCGACGTGCGTCAATCCTGTGCTCCACGGATACCTTGCTCTCAGTATGCATCTTTATACATGTTTATACTGATAGAATCAATTCTGACCTGGTCATCTATCATAATTTATTCAGTCCTCCTCCTGACAAGAGTGGTATAATAATGCGATTCGAAGCCTGTGTATGCTGAGTAGTCTCTGAGCCACATCAGGTCATCTCACAGCTGGCGACACAACTGCGCCGCTCTATTTGTGGAGCCAATATACGTAGGTAATACAGTACTTGACTTATCTTGAATGAATTCCAATCCTGATAATCCATACAGCTTGTCTGAATTATGCTAATATCCCTTGACCTGACGTACTGACAGTCGAAAAAATCTAATGCCCAGTTTGATACCTAGATAGACTGAATTAAGACTCGACTGGATGACGATGTTCTTCGCTTCAAGTGGATCTTCAGAGGCGACGCAGCGGACGGGAAGCGTGTTGTTAGGCCAGAACCTTGTTCTCAAGTTCTCCTAGGAAACAGTTCTATTCATGGAAACATGAGTGTCAATTCAGCCACGCTTGGCTTCCACATTGCTGGATGTGAGTTTTTGGTAGGATGCATAAGATGTACCTATAACACATCTATCAGAGGAAAACTCACCACAGTGTGAGTACCATGGATTACTGCTTGGAGACCCCCACATAGATGAAACGGCTATTGCATCTTCAAAATTTGGAACTCCTTTTAATGTATCTAATATTCATCAACAGCTCTAAAACGCCGCCCGACGCTCCTGTAGGATACCAACCCGCAAAAATGCTAATCAAACAAATTAAAGAGATGGGTGCAGAAAGTTCGCTTCACGCCGTTTTACCCTGAGCTTCAGTGAAAACATTGAAAGCCATTCCGAAGTGTCTAACTGGTTGGTAGATATGAGCATCCCACCACCAGGGCAAGGGGTCGAAAGAGGAATATTGCCAATTCTTCCAGAAAACGAGCTGACCCGCTTCGTAAATTAAGCGATCGAGCAATTGCATTGCCCGCTCAACGACTAGCACAAGTCTTCCGCATTCGCGAGTCTTGAGCGCCTCATAGAATCTCGATCCCTGGGACGGCGCCTTGCACATCAGACTACGAATCCCTGCATTCGTCGACTTTGTCAAGCGCGTAGGCATGCCGTTAGTCTGTGCAGCCAATACAGTTAAGCAGCCAGCAGGAATCGAGCAGGATGCATCTTGCAAGAGATGCCTGATGGCCGCTGCACCTTGCGTACAGCTTGCAATGTGGATGACATGACGCACGGAGTTTGTATCAAACTCCTCATCGACCATCAACTTGAGGCAAAGTTGTCCCGTCAAGCGCGGCCCGCCTTTCATCGCAAATCTCTCCATGAGTTTGCGGATAGCGATGGCGAGCGCCTCGTCTAGACGGGACCGGCCCCAGCCCAACTGCTGATCCGAGGGACGGATCTTGATCGCTTCGACGAAACCGCGAACCACAAGCATTTCGGCAAAGTATGTCCCCAAGCGGGTCTGTTGCTGCAGCATCCAGGGGCTGTCCTTGGAGATTTGAATCTCGCTGACTTCGGTGTAAGTCTGGCTGAGCGTGCGCTTTGGCAGCACAAGAACCTTGCTGTCACCTGCGATGGAGCTCACTCTGCGCATCTGATAGACCTTGGTCGGAGATCGATGGAGTATTCTGTGGATAGAGGCGCGCGATTGAACGTGATGGTCTTCCAGCACAGGCAGGTCCTTCTCGACAAGATACTGAATGAAAGACTCTGGACGACTGAACCTGTCTGCGAGCTCTGTGTCCAGATGGATGCATTTGCAGTTGGTCCGGCTCTCAATCACTTCTTTGGCCATCGCATCCTCCATGACGGTAGCCTTGTCCGAACACGGCATCCAAATGTCCACTTTCTCTCTGTGTATGATGTCCAGCAGTGTTGAAACATATTGCGAATGGGAGATATTGTAGAAAGCCGTGAGCGTCTGGGACATGCTCTCACCAGATCGGATGGAGGAATCCGTGATGCTCGTACCCACCACCCGATGGCCTTCGTAGTACCAGCATCGTGCCACCGCCAGTCCGTGCGGGGTATCTACGCCCGTCACAAGGACGGTTTTGGGATAGAAGTGTACAGCTCTCAACGCTGCCTTTCTCCGACGACTCGGACACGAGCCCGGCAGAAGTTGAGAAACAAACCCGACGATGTAAACTGCCAAGAGAATGGCATTGTCGAGGGGTAGTAGTACGAAAGAGACGGCGATCCACAGCAGATGCATTAGCATCCGTACCAGTTTTTGGACAAACTGCAGGGTTTGCTCTTTTGGTATCGAGCTGAAAGCTCGTCGCATCGTCCTGACGGCCATTTTGTTGCGGATGAGATGGAAACTCGCTGTCTCAGTGTTCCTCGGCGTGGGTGATTGTTATTCTTGTGCACATTCAACCCCTCCTTTGGAATGCAGCTGTAACCACGTCATCTATGCATTGGTACAACTGCTTGGGGTGGTTGTCATGCTGTTGTCTTCTTTGACGTGTTATACTGTATCTTGTCTCCATTCATTTATCTTGTTTATTCTGGAATCAAATTCCGTTCCATAATTTTTAGAGCTTGTTACACCAAAAATCATTCATGTTTATGTGTACTGTTTCGCATGGTCCAAGTCAGCCCGCAATGACTTCGATTGGGCATAGGGAAACATCCAAGACATATCCATTAGCCCAGCTCATTGGAAATCTCCCCATGACATGCGCCGAGAGTCCCATGAAGAACGTCTACATCTGGTTCCTACGTCAAATCTTGCTTGTCGATAACAAGGTAGCACCAGCTGTATGAGCACACATGCTCCGATAAGCATTCCCAAAGCCATTTCTAAGCTCAATTTCCAAGAACTGATTTCCAGATATTTTAATGAGTCACAACATACGCTATTACATGATAGATGCCTAGAGCTCCCGTCTAGGTTATCAATGACTATATTGGGCATTTAATTCCGAAGATAGATGAATCTGGAACTTCAAAACATGTGAAACAAGCGATAGTTAATAAGAGGCTATAGACGGCAATTGAAGTTCTCGACCCTGAGAGATTCCAAGACCCTGGACAGCCCGATAAACCAGGGTCTAACTATCTTAACTCCGAATGACTCTATCAGTGTCCGATTGCCGAGTATCAGGGCTGTATGTTTCATCCGATACTACCTTAGTTCTTAGCTCTACGATCAGTCTGCATTCGACAGTGCTGACAGTGACATCAGCGTCACTGAATGCTCGGGGTTCGTTTCCGTTTGAGGTAGATTTGACGGGGTATACGGAGTAGAGATCAGCGATTAAGTCCGCACATTGTCTGATAATGACCAGCATTACTAAGATTATTGTAGCCTACAATGTCCGGATCGTGAATAGTGGATATTGATAGTCTTAGACTCCCACTCCATGTCATTACGTGCGCAACCCACGCAATGGTGTTTGTACCTAGGTTAGTAGCATGGAGGTCGCGGGCTCGTATAAAACTGCTCGGAGTTAATGTATCCATTCCAGATCTGGTAGAAGCCCGAGTCTATTACAGCGCCACCTGGCGCAAACGCGGAGGTTGTCGAGCGAAGTGCTCGAATAAAAGGCAGCATGTTTACCTGTTAGCTTTACCATCTTCACAATCTAACATCGTCCTTCACATACACACCTATCTCATAGTTCATCATGGCAGATCAAACTCAGCGTCACCCTCGTCCTGGAGAGGTAAGCTATGTGTTCGCTACATTTATTGCACTAGGATGTCCGTCTGACACGAGTACATGTACAGCATGAGAGTGGAAAAGAGATCAAGCTCCTGCATTTCATCTACGAACAACCCGACATTGATGAGATCAGAGGCAACCCGCAACGGGTTCTGGATCTCATCCACAAGTTCGAAGAGAAATATCGTTTCATGAACGTCGGAGCCGCCAAAGGCAAGGTCGTTACCGATCTAATTGCTGAACTCAAGCCACATACAATGATCGAACTGGGCGGCTATGTAGGCTACTCGGCCATACTCTTCGGCGATGCCGTCCGCCGAGCTGGCGGTAAGCGCTACTTCAGTCTGGAACTGAACCCGGAATATGCCGCCATTGCCAACATGCTGATCGAGCTGGCCGGTCTGCGGGACTTCGTCCGCATCATCATCGGTCGAAGTGACAAGTCCCTGCACAAGCTGTTCACTAGCGGTGAGGTCAAGCAGATCGAGCTTATGTTCATCGATCACTACAAACCCGCGTACACTACGGACCTGATGCTCTGCGAACAGCTCGGCATGATCGTTCCGAATGTCTCGGTTCTGGCTGCAGACAATGTCTTGCGGCCCGGTAACCCACCGTATCTGGAGTATGTCCGCAGCACGGTGGAGCAGAAGCGCGAGGCCGCCAAGAAGGGCCCGATCAAGAGCTATAACAAGGAGGGCATGCCTCAGCGGACGGTACAGTCTTTCCTGGGCGAGGATGATAAGCCCAGTTTTGAGGTGCTCGGGAACCCGAATCTAGTGTACAAGAGCACGCTGCACCAGCCCGAGGGTTTGCAAGTGGGTTGAACCTATCCCAATACACTTTGCATTCGGCTGACATTTGCCATTCTAGGACGCGATTGAAGTGAGTCGGTGTGTTGGGATCGACGAATAGACCAACGCCATCCAGTCATGATTGGAAATCAGTCCTGCAATTTGTAATCACAGAAATCATCACAGTCATTGCGTTCTTCAATTACGTGACTCTAATCTCCGAGAGTGCTTAGAATGGGATGGAAGACCTCATCATCGGCCGGCGGACAGAAATCCGAGACGGGACAGAGTCGGCTTCTGGATGGAGCCCCGCCCGATCCAGAGGTTGCCCCTCGCGAGGACCTTCCCCCGCACCCACTCCTTTTCTATGATGACTCTGGAGGAGAATTTTCAACAGCATGCAAAGTAGCACGCAGTATTCATTTTGTGTATATAAGACATAAGACGAGAATCACATTCCTGACTTCCTCAATTGAATTTACACGCTTGTCTGTTGGTTCATTCCTCATCACCCCCCACTACTAGACGATCATCATGGCCTCCAAAACCTGGAACGTCGGTATCGTAGGCTATGGCTTCAGCGCCAAAATCTTCCACATTCCCTTCGTCACGGAAGTCCCTCAGTTGAAGCTCTATGCCATTGTGCAGCGCACACCCAAGCCTGGGAACGATGCCGAGAAAGACCACCCTGGAATCAAGTCTTATCGCACGACCGAGGACATGGTCAAGGATGCTGCGGTCGACGTTGTGATCATCACCACTGCTCCTGATTCGCATTATGCTCTGGCGAAGCTGGCTCTGGAGAACGGCAAACATGGTTGGTTTGGTCCTTTCGTCGAGAGTTTTGATCGCTCTGTCGCTGATTTCTGGCCAATTCCAATCTAGTTGTTTGCGAAAAGCCCTTCACTCCCACCTCGCAGGAGGCCGATGAACTCGTTACCCTTGCCCAGCAGCAGAACAAGATGTTGGCCGTATACCAGAGTACGTTGGACAAATCGAATTCGGTCCCAAAATCCAATTGCGAGAACTAACCTCGAGGTTTACAGACCGCCGATGGGATGCCGATTTTGTCACGTTAACCAAGCTGGTGAAGAACGGCTCGCTTGGCCGAGTTGTCGAATTCGAGACTCACTTTGACCGTCACCGCCCCGAGGAGCCCGCCGCCGATGTTTCGAAATGGAAGAACAAGGTCATCCCGGGCGGCAGCGCCATCTACGATCTCGGAAGCCATCTACTCGACCAGGCTGTTCACCTGATGGGCATGCCAGATCGGATCACTGGGTTCGTTGGCTCTCAGAGGGCTGTGAACACGTCCGGATTTGAGGATTCTTTCACTGTCTTGCTGCACTACAAGAATGGACTTCTTGTGACAGCCAAGGCGGCTGTCGTGAGCCCCGAGGAGAAGCAGTTGAGATACTGGGTTCGAGGAGAGAAGGGTAGCTTCAAGAAGGTGAGAAATCCGATCACTTTTGCCTCGGCCAAACCCTGACATGGTTTCCATAGTTCTACCTCGACATCCAGGAGGACCAGCTCAAGGCTGGAATGAGACCCTCAGACAACGGATACGCCCGGGAACCCAGTGACAGATACGGTAGGTTCACATTGACCTTGCACTTTGGGGAATCTCATGATTAACGATGCTTTGCACAGGAACCCTGACCACCCTCCAGGACGGCAAGCCTGTCGCCGAGATCGTCCCAACTGTGGAGCCACCTACCTACACCGAATACTATCGGAAGCTTGCCCGGGCTCTTGCCGGAGAAGACGATCTCCCCGCCAGTGGCGCTGAGGCGGCCAAGGTCATCAGATTGATTGAGCTGGCGAAGGAAAGCTCGAAGCTTGGCAAGACCATGGATGTTTGAATTGAAGAAAATGTACGATTTAGGACGCAGCGTGATATTGATGATGAAAATAGATAATAATGATGATCTGATATCCTACGCCCCTGAGCTTATACCAAGATAGGCTAGATTGGTTCCCGCGATAATCGACGATTATTGCTTACCTGGTGGTCAGCAGCTACCTAACGGAGTAACGGAAATCCACGGGTCGGTGTTAGCAGCGAAGACGTATCTACGTAATTTTACGCTCGACTGACAATACCGCTCAGTCATTACATGACCTCATTTTTTCCGCAGACAACCACTAAACCCAAACAGGAGTTTCCATTACCATATGAAATCCTCTGAGTGGAAGAACCAAGACAATTGCAACATCAAAGCAGAAACTAAGGGAACAGGACGTTTTGCTATACAGGGACAATACATGGATGAGACTCTCCAAAGCCCATACATATTGTCGCATTCCGCGGAGATATGGGCGTTGCTATGCTCGTGGGGACGAAAGAGGTCAACCATCTCGAGAGTCTGTCAGCGCTATGGCACTTATATAGGTATAGGTATGGTGATGGTAGCCAGAAACCTCACTCCCAGACGAATCTTACCTAGGCAGGAATGATGTGCTGCTGGTTACTGGACGGGTTACTTGAATTTTGATCCCCTCTCTTCTCCTCACGAGTCTAGGGTTTCTCCTCATTTCAAGGCAGTCTCCTCTCTCCCTTTCTCCAATTTGCTGCACATATATACTTCCCTTGGAGCCAATTGCCTTTGTCTCTTCTGGGCCCAGCCTGGTTATGTTTCTCCTTTTCCTTTCCCGTGTACAGCACTTGTCGAGGAACATATCACAGATCTGATGTTACCCTGATCCACCAACCTTAACCTACTCGTTGACCCTGTGGCATTTTCGTGGACTTACAAGGCTCGCAGTTGTGCTATGTCCTCTGACTTGGCAAACCCTCATCGGTGACACAGCTTCAGTCATGGTGCACCAACCTCAGCACGCACCACCCACCTCGAAAGACATTGACCTCTCTCGCTGGCACTTCGATATCGATGCCTTTTTGAACCCGTATCTGCCCGCTCCACCATGGCGCTGGCTGCCTCGTCCTGTCTCTCATTTCTTGGGATATAGAGGAGACCAACCGCCCAAAGCTGTTGGCAACCTGGTGATTGCCTTTTGGGCTCTCATCGGAGCATTCTGTGGCGTCCTTATTGTTGCCGAGGTCTCCATGAATGTCCCGTCGTTCCAGGCGCACCATGCACCCATTATCGTTGCTAGTTTTGTGAGTACCTAACCCATCCTTGGAATTCGAGGCTCTTGCTATTGCAAATGCTGATAGTTGACAGGGCGCCACGGCAGTGCTGGAGTTTTCTGCCATCGATTCGCCCTTCGCTCAACCTCGAAATGTGATAGTGGGTCAGCTAGCAGCAAGCATCATTGGTGTAGCGATTGGGAAGCTCTTTGCCTTGAATCCCCATGCTCATGCCTTGCCCCAAGTCGGAGGAGCTCTTGCTTGTGCCATCACCGTCGCATTCATGGCTATCACAAATACCACACATCCCCCTGCCGGCGCCACAGCTCTGTTAGCCGTCACCGAGGCCTATGAAGTGGGCTGGTACCTGGTTCCGGTGGTGCTGCTGGGGTGTGTGCTGATTCTCTCTGTGGCATTATTGATCAACAACATGCAACGGCGGTTCCCAGTCTACTGGTGGACTCCGCATAGCCTTGCACGACCGAGACCCGAAGATACCGAAAGTGTTAGGCATGAGAAACAATCAAGTGTCAAACCCAATGCATCTGAGGACAGCTTCACGGATACACCTGAGCGAATAATCATCCAGCGTGGCGAAGTTTTGATGCCTGATAACCTCTGGATCAGCGCAGAAGAGAGGGAGATGCTGGAGAGGGTCAGTCAACGAATACAATAGATCTAGACTTTTTGGTCTCTTGCGTTCAGCATGTAGAGAGCAGCGCTGGATATTTATAATGAAAAGATGCGAATGATGCCGACCACATCCTCCGTTTGAATATGTCAAACCTTCATACGGAGTAGATCCCACCACATCACTCGATTGGATAAAACTATCAAGGCTATCAATGCCTTGGGCATAAGGCCAAGGTCACGTGCCTGGAAGCTGCCCAATCAGGCATGGCCGCGCCACGTACCGCGCAGTGACGTCGCTTGACCAATGAGGATCAGCCCCACTGAACGAATTTTCGAACGACGGCCAACATCCACAAGTACCTTAGGTAAAAGACTCTTCTTTATCCCTTCCAACACCTTCTTAGGCGGTTTATCTCCATTGTTTGTCGCCATCAGACCGCTCGTTCATCGAGGCTCGCGTCTCAATACTATATAACATTCTGCTTGTCTTCGAATCTAACTCAGTTCGAGTTTCGAGTCCCACTACGGAGTAGATAGTGGCTGAGAATTCGCCTCCCCCGAAGATTATCGATAAGGGCTTCTAAAAGAAGGTCAAGGATTCATTCTTGGATTTGAAAACACCCCACCTAAGCGGTCGCCCCTCTATTTTCTCCTTCCTCCCCGCTATCGATCCACTCTTGTCGAGCCTTTTTTTTCACTTGCGTTCACGACCCTAGACAGACTTTTGACCTTTTACCTGTTCTCTCCCTTTACCTCCCCTCCTCATCCCCTTATCAACCCCCCATACATACCGCCAAAATGGTGTCTGCTTCCAAAGCCGCTCGTCTCGCCAAGCGTGCCGCCGATGGCGATAAGAAGAAGACCTCCAAGTCGAAGAAGGATGTCAAGGGTGATGAGAGCCCTTTGGTTGACGCCGATGGCGAACCTCTCCCTACCGAAGATCAGCCCGCTACCACCGAGGAGAAGATGAAGGAAGTCGAGAAGCTCACCGCACAGATGGATAAGCACGGTCTGTCTGACCGTGTCACCACCGGTGTTCTGTCCTCGATGGCTTCCTCTCGCGACGTTAAGATCACATCCGCTTCCCTCGTGTTCCACGGCAAGGTTCTCATCACCGACTCCACTCTCGAACTCAACTTCGGTCGTCGTTACGGCTTGCTGGGTGAGAACGGATGTGGAAAGTCCACTCTGCTCAAGGCTATCGCCACTCGCGAGTACCCTATCCCCGAGCACATCGATATCTACCTCCTGAACGAGGGTGCTCCTCCCAGCGATCTTGGTGCTCTGGAATGGGTCGTTACTGAGGCACAGAACCAACTGGACCGCATGGAGAAGCAGGCTGAGGAGATTCTGGAAAAGGAGGGTCCCGAGAGCCCTATCCTGGAAGATCTGTACGACGTAAGTTCTTTTGACTTCACCCTACATAGCAATATCATTTTCTAACATGAAGCAGCGCATGGACAAAATGGATCCCTCCACCTTCCACACTCGTGCCTCCCTGATTTTGACCGGTCTGGGCTTCAACAAGAAGACCATCCACAAGAAGACCAAGGACATGTCTGGTGGTTGGCGTATGCGTGTGGCCCTTGCCAAGGCCCTGTTCGTCAAGCCTTCTCTTCTGTTGCTGGACGATCCCACCGCTCACTTGGATCTCGAGGCTTGCGTGTGGCTAGAAGAGTACCTGAAGAAGTGGGAGCGCACTCTGGTGCTTGTTTCTCACTCTCAGGATTTCTTGAACGGTGTCTGCACCACCATGATCGACATGCGCATGAAGCAGCTCCTCTACTACGGTGGTAACTACGATTCGTACCACAAGACTCGCAGCGAACAAGAGACCAATCAGATGAAGGCCTACAACAAGCAGCAGGAGGAAATCGCCCACATCAAGAAGTTCATTGCTTCCGCCGGTACTTACGCCAACTTGGTCAGACAGGCCAAGTCTCGCCAGAAGATTCTTGATAAGATGGAGGCTGAAGGCTTTATTCAACCCGTTATCCCCGACAGAGTCTTCTCCTTCCGTTTCGCTGAAGTCGAGAAGCTTCCTCCCCCTGTGCTGTCCTTCGATGATGTCTCGTTCTCTTACTCTGGCAGCTGGGACGACACTCTGTATGAGCACCTTGACTTTGGTGTTGACATGGATTCCCGAACTGCGCTGGTCGGACCTAACGGTGTCGGCAAGTCTACTCTCCTCCGTCTCATGACCGGCAAGCTCCAGCCCATTGGCGGTCGTGTCAGCCGTCACACTCACTTGAAACTCGGCATGTACAGTCAGCACTCGGCTGAACAGCTGGACTTGACCAAGTCCGCGCTGGATTTCGTTCGCGACAAGTTCCCCGAGAAGAGTCAGGACTACCAATACTGGCGTCAGCAGCTCGGTCGCTACGGTCTGAGCGGTGAATCCCAGACTGCCCTCATGGGTACTTTGTCTGAAGGTCAGAAGAGTCGTATTGTTTTCGCTCTGTTGGCCATCGAGAGCCCCAACATGATTCTGCTCGACGAGCCTACCAACGGTCTCGATATCCCCACCATCGACAGTTTGGCGGATGCTATCAACGCCTTCAGCGGTGGTGTTGTCGTCGTGTCTCACGACTTCCGTCTTCTCGACAAGATCGCCAAGGACATCATGGTGTGCGAGCACAAGACCATCCACCGCTGGGACGGCACCATTGGCGAGTACAAGGACCACCTGCGCAAGAAGATGGTCTCGGAGGGTGCTGTGTAAAGCCATTCAATTCAGTCTCTGCATTTTGTTACGATTGGAACGTTTAGAGATGACCACAAAAAGTGCGGCAGGGAAGGAAAAGTTCTTCCGGGAGTGATGATGTATCCTGGAGCCAGTGATATAGTGCTGACTTTGCTTTTTCTTTACATATTTTTGTTGGAGATATTCTTCTGCTTTTTCTCTCATTGTTTGGGTGCCTTTTAGATGGTCCGTTTTCATACCTCTCATCCTCCTACTAGAGCTGAGCCGAGCGTAATGGCTGAATTCGATGTTCCTTTTCTCTTTTATGATCATCCCCATTATACCTGTTATAGAAACACTTTCATATAGTCTGATTAAACTCAGTCGGTCATCTTGTGAGGCTAGCCGATGAATGACTATAATATCCAATACACATAAGCCGGCTGATAGTCTTGCTCTCTGCCGGTCCTGATACAGTGTGTAGGGTAGAGTTTACAGAACTCGATTCACCTTCTCTTGTAGATCTTTGACAGTAATGTACATTGACTAATTAGGTTGTGATTGTTCCACTACCGAAATCTATTCGAAGAAAGAGGTATATATCAGTTTTCCGACCACATCAGTCCTACGACGGTGGCTGTTACTCGCCCATTTGCCCCTCCTTGACACGTTGCGCCACCAGCTCTCCGCCAAAGATATCCCTCGACACCCGATCCTTCTGCTCCCGCTCCAGCTTCCGCTTCTTCGCCAGCCGCTCGACTTCACTTTCCGAGGTGGCGCCTTCGCCTGTCGATGCGGCAGCGGCAGCAGCAGCAGGGATTCGCTTCTGCCCGGCTAGGGAGATTTTCTCCGGGTTCTGGCAGTAGTAGAACTTCTTCCCGATGCGTTTGAGGTTCTTCATTTGCTCTGGGTCGGAGTTGAGGGACTTGTATGATTGCAGAAGGGCAGCGCAGTCGTTGAGTGTGCGGAGGAGTTTCGCGCGGAGGTCGTAGAGCGGGTTCCCGGCTTGTGCGTCGGAGGTTTGGGCGGTTGGCCCGCCGAGTTTCGTGTCGAGGTAGTATTCGGCCATGGGGCGATCGGCGAGCATGAAGGCCGCCAGCCAGATCTGCGAGGGTGTGTAGAGGAAGTAGGCATCCGTCATTTGGGCGGCGGTTTTGAGGAGTTCGCGGGTTGTGGTGTGTGCGCGGGCGATCCGGTCTGTGATTGAGGAGGACGGGGGAGCGTTTGGTGATGGGGGGACGGCGAGGAGTCCGCGGCGTAGGTCTTCTGATGTCTGGTGAGGGAGGTGAGGTGCTGGCTGGCCCAGGCCTTGGGCCATGGCTTGCAGTTCCATGACGCCGCCCTCGAGGCCGCGAAAGGGGTGGCGGACGTCGAATGTGAAGCGGAGGCTTTGCATGATGAGGAATTCTGGGGCGATGATGTCTTCTGCTGTTATTTCGCCTGGGACCTTTTCGGCGAATTGGCGCAGGGACATGTAGAAATTGTCCGTCTTGGTAGCAAGGAAGAGGGCGCAGGGCATGATTGTCTTGGGAGAGTAGGTCATTGGCGAGTTGCTGAGGTAGAATCGACGGATGTACTGAATCGCAGTGGCCTGTTAGAGAGACGTTCGACGTTAGTTATTGTCATTCGCGGTTATGCGCTTCAACATCAAACGGGGTACGCACCCGCACTGTCGTCGGCAAGGGTGGCTTATATGTGTCCGCCAGCTCCACGGCCTTTTCGCAATAGAATCTCACTAACTCCTTCTCTTCTTCTGGTGTCAAACAGTCAATGTCCTTCTCTTCCTCTCCCTTGCCACCTACATTAGTCCCTGCTGTAGGTGTCCCCGCAGCCGACGAGTTGGCTGACTGTCGGGCCTCCCGCGCTCTCCGCAGCGCCGCTCGGACTCGTTGGCTCGCAACGGCATTCGTGTTCTCCCTCAAGGACCGTAAGGAGGCCTCTGTGAAAGACCAAAGTTTATACTGTGATGAGGTGCGATAGATATCGTCCTCGAACATCTTGCTTTCGATGGAGCTGAATTGTTGAGTCCCGCGGACGTGGGCGATGGCGGAAGCAAAGAAAAAGAAAGAAAGGTATAGTCGCGATAATAAGGTGGTATATCCTTCATACCAAGATTAATAGATCTTCATCAGTCCATCAACAAGAAAGCAAGTTGTCTTGAAAGAGGAAGAATCGGAGACGATCAAGCTAGGCGGAGTTCAAGAAAGAATGGAGACCCACCCGCTTATCGATACGGTCTTGCTTGCTGATCCATCCTAGCCAAAAATACCAAGCCCCAGCGGCGACATTCTACGACGATGAATGTATTTCGGCTCAATATCAAGCTTATGGTAAGAGACAGGAGATAGAAAGAAATCATAAAGTAGAACGGCCAGAAGAGCCAGAAACAAGCAATGATTAGGTCATGAAGACATGACATACGGCATTCATTGTTCTCGACGATAAACAATCTCCATAAGAATAGCTTGGAATCTCATGAAACCAGAGGATTCGCCAGGCACCATGCAATCAATCAGATTCATCCGCTCTTGTTGCCCAAAAATAGACCGAAGAGTCATCCCGCCATCACTTACGGCTCACCCAGGAGCCGTGCGGTAATATCACCCATATAAGCTTCATCCAATTCATAGTCCTCTCCATTCATTCGATCAATCCCGTAAAATTTGAACGCCGCCACCACTCGATCCACATCGAAGCCCATGCTGCAGAATCGATCGATCAGGTCTTTGTTGTATCCGTCGTACCTATTGACGTGTATGAGATACTATTCTATAGAGGTAACGAAATATGGCACCTGCGAGGTTACGTACTTGGAAAGATCTTCCCTTTCTTGCTCCGCCTTGGACCTGAGTTCATCCTGGCGGAGAGTTTCGTCTGTTGCTCCTCCACTACCCTCCCCAGCGTGTTTTCGAGGAGCCCCTGCGTGGATGACGGCCCATTCCCGGGCGACTCGCTCGAACTCTTTCGGTCTTCGCAGTAGCATGGTAGCTACCTCGGCATCCTGCGGATCTTTGGGCTCGGGAGTGCTGAGTAAGGATTGCAGGGATAAGAGTGCGGATTTGATGGTTAGCACCGGCGACCATGCCGATGACAGCGTATCGAGACAGATAGCGCCCTAGAAGAACATGAGGATCGTTTTCTGACGAGACAGACGGATCGGTGCTGACGATACGTACCGTTTGGCTGCTGACATTGGGATGCCAGACCTTGGTCACGAACTTCATGATTGGCGGCCGAAATGGGTAGTCGTTAGGTATCTTGATATCAACTTCAAAAGTACCACCTTCGTACGGTGTGCCTGGAGGCCCCGGAAACGAGCCACGCAGGTGTGTTATATCGTCATCTCCTTCCACCGGTTCGGCAGTGATTTGCGAATGAGTATCCGCCCGAATATCCGCAATCTCCTTTGCGATACGCCGCGTTCGGTTCGAAGCCATGAGTAAGTGGAATGATCGGCCGAGTCACAGACACGTAAGCGATGAACCACACTTAGGAAGTAGATGATGTGCTTAAGTGAACCAAATTTTGATCCGACGGATGGTATCCGGAGTCACCAACTATGTAAACGATTTGAAACTAATCAGCAAGACCGATCAGTTATTTTCTGTGTCAATACGAAGTGTGAAGGCAAGCAGGTAGAAGGTGGGACGAGACGAGCAAGAAAAAGTAAACATGCTTGTTGGTACTGGTAGATCATAATGAGCCTCACTTTCTCTAGAGGAGGGACTCGAGAAAGACGGATGAGGGGACGATGAGGCAGATGAGGAGTAGTGGATACTCACAGAAATAGCTCAACGGGGGCCAGATATGTGAACGCTGTACGCAGCAGGAAAGCTCGAAGCTGAAGCTCTCAAGAAGAAGATTCAATAATGCAAAAGGGCTTATATTGTGCTGTGTGTAAGGCAGAAAGCTACCTACCTTGAGCTACCTGACTACAGAGTGTTCTAGATAGTGCCTAGTTATCAAGTCATTATATTATTTACTGCCCTGGTGACGCTCGAATTCCACTATCATTCGCCAATAAAAGGCGTCAGGCTGCAAGGCAGTTAACCACGGATGCTTCTTACCCAAATTGGTAGGTATGTATGGGACTAGGTAGATACCTCAGGCAAAAAGTAAGGCGGCATGTCACGTGCAAAGGATGCCGGCCGCCAAGCCCGACCAGATGGCGACAACAGCTTACCTGAGAGCTCTCCATCCTGGCCAGCGGAAGCTTCACACACTCACTACCTTCACGCCTCCATCCACTCTTCAACATCAACCACCCATCAACGACTCCTGCCGGTATCAAGGTTATTGCCATCAGTGAAATACTCTGATACCGCTCTCTATCTTTTTTCTGCACAGACTCTGGGAACATGGTATGTGTATCAGAGCGCTTTCGTCATCAGTGCCTTCGTTGCCTTTGTCCCGTTCGAGCGAGACTAACATGTCTTGAAAACAGGGTAACCAGCAGTCAAACATTGGTGGAGGTCCCGGTGGGGATGGAAGAGACGACAAGGATAAGAAGGTAAGTCGATGTCTTTGGTACGTCTTCTGATCCCACAAGTCCAGTGACTGACAAAGTCTACGTCTTCAGAAGGACAAGCCTAAGTACGAACCACCACCACCACCTACAACCAGGATTGGACGGAAGAAGCGCAAGGCTGCAGGCCCTAGCACTGCCTCGAAACTTCCCGACATTTACCCTACGTCACGATGTAAACTACGATATCTTCGAATGCAACGAGTCCATGACCACCTGTTGCTCGAAGAGGAATATGTGGAGAACATGGAGCGTCTGCGCAAGGCCAAAGCCCAGGTAACGCAGGACTCGGTGAGCCGAGGCGACTTGGATATCATGGACAGAAATGCAGACGAAAGGAGCCGTGTTGATGACATGAGAGGCAGCCCCATGGGAGTCGGCAATCTGGAAGAGCTGATTGACGATGACCATGCGATTGTCTCGAGCGCTACCGGCCCCGAGTACTACGTTTCTATCATGTCTTTCGTCGACAAGGATCTGCTGGAGCCCGGTGCCAGCATCCTTCTGCATCACAAGTCTGTATCGGTCGTTGGTGTGCTGACGGAAGAGTCCGATCCCCTGGTCTCAGTCATGAAACTCGACAAGGCACCAACCGAGTCGTATGCGGATATTGGTGGTCTCGAGTCGCAGATTCAAGAAGTCCGAGAGTCGGTCGAGTTGCCGTTGCTCCACCCGGAATTGTATGAAGAGATGGGTATCAAGCCGCCAAAGGGCGTCATTCTCTACGGTGCTCCTGGTACCGGTAAAACCTTGCTTGCCAAGGCTGTTGCAAACCAGACCAGCGCCACTTTCCTTCGAATTGTCGGCAGTGAACTGATCCAGAAGTACCTGGGAGATGGTCCTCGGTTGGTGCGACAGATTTTCCAGGTTGCTGCCGAGCATGCGCCCTCGATTGTCTTCATCGATGAAATCGACGCCATCGGTACCAAGCGTTACGACTCCACATCTGGTGGTGAACGAGAAATCCAGCGTACTATGTTGGAGCTTCTCAACCAACTGGACGGTTTCGACGACCGTGGCGACGTAAAGGTTCTTATGGCCACAAACAAGATTGAAACTCTGGATCCTGCCTTGATCCGTCCTGGTCGTATTGACCGAAAGATTCTCTTTGAGAACCCAGACCGTGAGTACTCATGCTAAGGACCTCTGTGGTTCGCTGACTGACAATCTCCAGAAAATACCAAGAAGAAGATCTTCACCCTGCACACGTCCAAGATGTCCCTCGGAGATGACGTTGACCTCGACGAATTTATCAACCAGAAAGACGATCTCTCTGGTGCCGATATCAGAGCCATTTGCACAGAGGCCGGTCTGATGGCGCTGAGAGAGCGCCGTATGAGGGTGCAAATGGATGATTTCCGTGCCGCTAGGGAACGGATCATGAAGACTAAGCAGGATGGCGGTCCTGTAGAGGGCCTGTACTTGTAGGTGCGGATATGGTTAATAGGTGCCTAGTGTCTACATAAATTAAGCAAGATGGCTTTGCTTCAAGAGCCTTTCAATGATGTATTCTACTAATGAAACGAGCTACCAATTCCTAGGGTGGTTGCCTTTGCCCCTTGGTAGCTGTGGAGACTGATAAGCCGATGTCATAGTATGCGCTATAGGTGCAAACACCACAAACATTGTAAACGTGGCAAACGGAAGCAACATTATTGTCATCAAGTGATTTCTGATTAGCTTCGAACAAGCACTTTGCAATATTTGTCGGTCACAATGGACGGATTCGACGAAGAAGCATTCAAGAAATTCTTTCCAAGTAGCTTCGGCAAGCAAGAAAAGCAGCTTGATGTGAATGCCCAGATCAACCGCACCAAGCGGTCGGAACTTTCGGCCAAAGCAGATGGCGATAAAAAGCAGGATACTGACATCAAGCCTGCAGTCGAAGAAGCTGAAGCCGAAGACGATACGAAAGGCCACGATCGAAAAGCCGATTCAGAAGATGACTCCGACGACGATGATGACTCGGACTCGGACGATGAGGACGAATTCCCAGTCTCTCACGAGCTCGTTATCAAGACGCATGAGCGCGCAGTGACGACCATGACGGTGGATCCGTCAGGAGCGCGATTAATTACCGGCTCGACTGACTGCACACTCAAGCTCCATGACTTTGCCTCTATGACACCATCCACTGTGCGCGCATTCAAATCCGTTGACCCGTCTGCTAAGAAGCAGTCCGCCGCCCAAGAAACACACCCTGTGCACTATGTCGCATTCAATCCTCTATCCCCAAGCCATGTCATGGTTGTTTCGGCGACGCCGCAGCCTCGAATTTTGGACCGCGACGGCGATACCCTGACCGAATTTGTGAAGGGGGACATGTACCTGAGAGATCTTCATAATACCAAAGGCCATGTAGCGGAAGTGACTAGTGGCGCTTGGTCCCCGACGGATTACAACTTGTGTGCCACCGCAGGAACGGACAGCACAGTTCGCATCTGGGATGCAAACGTCGGACGATCGCAAAAGGAAGTCATTGTACACAAGTCTAGGGTGGCTGGATCCGCTGGTCGGAGCAAGATGACTGCTGTAGCATGGGGCTCCCCAAAACAGGGCGGTCCGAATATCCTCGTCGCTGCTGCCCTCGATGGAAGCTTGCTGATGTGGAGTGGGAATGGACCGTTCACTCGGCCTAGTGGGGAGATAAGAGACGCGCATACTCGGGATACATGGACGAGTGGACTGGACATCAGCTCCGACGGAAGACTAGTCATCACCAAGGGAGGAGACGATACCATCAAGCTCTGGGACACTCGAAAATTCAAACAGCCGATCACCACCGTCTCGCATCCATCGAGTTCGGCTCGTTATCCGTCTTCCAACATTGTCTTCTCCCCCACGTCGGCCAATGTCATTACAGGCTCAGAGACTGGTCATCTACACATCCTGAACCCAGCTACCTTGAAACCCGAGCTTGTCACGCCGGTCACACCTGGGTCACCCCTCATCACTGTTCTCTGGCATAAAAAGCTCAATCAGATCATTACTGGTTCCGCCAACGCTGAGACACATGTTCTCTACAACCCCACTATGTCGACCAAGGGAGCTGCCTTGGTCATGTCCAAGGCGCCTAAACGTCGCCATATCGATGATGACCCGTCTCTTACCATGGACCTGTCAGCTGGTATCTCGGGCGACTCCGTTGTGGTCGGATCGAACGGAGTCCCTCACTACAGTTCGGCTACCTGGTCTGCCCGCCATCCGACCATCGGGCTCACGGCTTCGGGTCGTTCCAGGGACCCACGACGACCACACCTGCCGGCAACTACTCCCTTTGCAAAATCGCAGCCGGATGAACGGCATATCCGCGAAAATATTCCTCTTAGTTCCATGCGAGACGAGGACCCTCGCGAGGCGCTGCTGAAGTACGCCGAGAAAGCCGAGAAGGACCCGATTTTCACCAAGGCATGGAAAGAAACACAGCCAGTACCGATATTCAGAGAGCTTAGCGATGACGAGGAAGAGCAAGAGCCCGATAAGAAGAGGGCCAAGCGGTGAAATGATCGGCCAAAAGAATCTTTCTACGATCCTGGCTTTCTGGCATTTTCAGTTCTCCTTGGAGCTTGGATCGGTCTCTTTTCGAACGCTAATGTATATATGCAAGGAGGATGGCGTTGCGGGGAATATGATTTGCCTGTTAGTGTAATCAGATTTAAAACTATCATCGATGGTCTAGCATCAATAATCAGAGATACCCCATCCATATGCATCTATCAGGATTTCTATGCATTTAAGTAGCAGAGGGAGTTGTCAGCCGGATGGGAAATTCGATGCTTGATGACGTTGGACAGGCGGGGTGTAGTGATGGCTGTTGTGGAGGCCAGACCAATGACCATCCAAGCAGAACATGGCTCTTCGATAGTCGCTTTCTCTCTCTACCTTACTCAAAGAGGCTATCAGCTCGCACCGACCTGTCTGCTAGCTTTGTCACTACTCACGATGCTGCACTTGAGTCTGTTCTTACCCGCTGCCTTGTTGATTAGATCGTCTGAGCGATCGTTCGTATTCTCGCAATTCTAAATCCGAGTTTAGTCAACCTTCCGACCATCCTGTTCGTCTACGTTGCTCTTGACCGACAGCAAGACCACCATTTTCTGTCCGTTGCTGGCTGACATTGTTCCTTATTTATTGTTGCCAGAGGTCTTGTTTTGTTTTGAGAAGTGGATATAAAGAGATTTGAAGTTTAGTAACGTCAAGGAACCAGAATGCGTCACTTTTTACCAGTATGAGCGATTGTTTCCGGTTGAACTCGAGCACCATTCCATCAGATCAGTTTCTTTCAGCGTCTTGAGGACACGCATCGAGTTCTCATCCTCAGTTTTCAAGCCTCCGTGTTTCGCATCATATTGAACATCTTGACCCGGCTGATAACGATCGATTCGGCTCTACGGGTGGCAGCGGAGCTCTTGGGGCTTCTCAACCCCTTTCTTTCCACCCTGCCTGGTCGTCTCTTTTTTACATTTGAATGGCTTCCTTTCAAGAAGAACCCTTAGCAGCAGGCCTGCTTACGGTTCTTGTCACTTCTTTCGCCCCTACTCCGACCGCTACCGCATCCGCCTCTTCATCGTTTCACCATTTCCCTGCATCGACATCGGGTTCTGACTCGAATACTGGCGGCCACAACGGAGGGCATATACATGAATGGTCATCGCTTATTGGTATTGTGACTGCATTGGTGGGAAACGTGCTCATATCTCTGGCGCTCAATATCCAGCGTTACGCTCACATCCGGATTGAGAGGGAGTGGGAGCAGAGCAAGCTCCAAAGGGAACTAGAATGGAAACGGGCGAACTCGGGCCGAAACGCAGCAGGTGCCTACGGAGCTACCGCGGATGATGAGGAGGACGACAGGGAAGCTAGACGAGAGAGGCGCCCGTTCCCTCGTTATCGAGACGAGTCTCCGGATACCGGGCCAGAATTACCCGAGGACTTTCTGAGACAGAGCGACGAGTTCTCGGATGGAGAATCGAGCTCGCGCGGTCGCCTACGCGAGTCCTTTTTATCAGACCAGACTATTCGTCCTGGGGATAAGGATTCGCGCCATGGCCGGCGCAAGTCATACCTCCGTTCGCCGTACTGGTGGGCGGGCATCGTGCTCATGTGCCTCGGCGAGGCTGGTAACTTCATGGCATACGGGTTTGCTCCTGCATCGATTGTGTCCCCGCTAGGCGTCGTCGCGTTGATCTCGAACTGCGTTATTGCTCCAATAATGCTCAAGGAGAAGTTTCGCCAACGCGACGTCTGGGGGGTCCTCATTGCAATCGCTGGCGCTGTTGTGGTCGTGCTCAGTGCCAGTTCGTCAGAAGAGAAAATCGGTCCGCATGATATATGGATCATGATCACGCGCTGGGAATTCGAGCTGTACTTGGGTCTGACGGCCGCCTTGATCGCCGCTCTCATGTGGGTGAGCCACATGTATGGCTCGCGAACTATCCTTATCGATGTCGGGCTAGTCGCGCTGTTTGGTAAGTCTCGGTCATTATTAATTTGTCGTTTGACCATGTGAACCAAGTGCTCATTCAGATATCAAGGTGGATATACTGCTTTGTCGACAAAGGGTGTCTCGTCACTACTGTCATTTACGCTTTGGCATGTTATTACCTTTCCGATCACTTATCTATTGGTGTTTGTCCTTGTTTTCAGCGCTCTGATGCAGATTCGGTACATCAACCGGGCTTTGCAACGTTTTGATTCCACCCAAGTCATCCCAACGCAATTCGTGCTCTTCACATTGTCGGTCATCATCGGAAGTGCTGTGTTATACCGCGACTTTGAGTCCTACACCGCCGAGCGCGCGTCAAAGTTTGTCTGTGGCTGCCTCATGACATTCCTAGGCGTGTACTTTATCACAAGTGGCAGAGTCCGTGCCGATGACGAGTCTTCTTTCTCCATTGATGACGAGGAAGAAGCGATTGGGCTTTTGGGAGGAGAGCGGTATCGAGACAGGGTTGACATGCCCCCTCCTGCGCATCAAGCGAGGATACACAATCCCGGGCAAAGGAAACCGGTGTCTGGAGAGAACAATGTACAGTCCCCAACGGGATCTTTGCTAAGCCATGGGATTGAGGACGTCGATGAGGACCAACTCACTCCCAAGGGTGCTCTGTCCGCTGCTCCTTCATCTCCTGTCGGCTCCCTGACTGCCGAATCTCTTACCCAGCCATCTCCCGAACATCCATCTCCTTTGCACTCGCACTCACTGTTGACGAACCCATGGGCGGACCATTTGGAACAACACGTTCAGGCTTCCAAATCCGAACCTCAGATTCACCGACCAGCCACTCCTCCGGAACGGTCCAAAAATGCCAATCCTGGTTCAACAGTCCTCTTGCAATTTCCTCCTGCGCCTGGCATTGAAGATCACGGTCACCAACCCTCGTCTCCATCCAAGCCCGACCATGTCGAACCAGCTGGCGGAGCAAATAGCGTCCCCCAGACTCCTCCTGCAAGGAACTTACGTAACTCTATATCCAAGCATTTCTCTCCAGGCCCACTTCTCCCGACCCTTTCGGCGGGGTTCAGTGCGGTCGTGGCCGAATCACTTCGGCGTGGAGAGACGAGTCCCATGAAAGACCGAAAGACCCATAGGCGGTCCGCTCGGAGAAAGCGGCTAAGTACAACAGTCCTCGACGGTTACCTGCGCAACAGGGACAGTGACCCGAGAGACCGTTCAGATGAGGTGGATGCGGGTGCCGAGAATGACCATCATCTTCCATTCCAACTTGCAACTGCTCGACTCCATTCTACCGGAGATCTCCCGACGGCTCCAGTGACCGTTGGTAACTCCACTCCGGTTGTAGACTCAGGAGATCAGTCCAGCAGTCAGACTGGACACGATATCACCACGCTGACTCGACTGCGCAGCTTGAGTGATTCATGGAGTGGAGGGCTGGCCTGGCTCGGTGGAGCTCTACGAAAGCCTAACAGCAGCAACAAGGCGTTGGGCAATGCTACAGCAGTTGAAACAGACGAGAATGACAATGGCGCTGAGACGCATGATGGCGAAGGCGGTCGTGAAAGAGGCGCAGATACGCAGGCGTAGACCTGGACGGAGCACTTTCTTCTCTGCGGCGGCAGGCTCATTCCAGTCGTCGGTACATATTTTGTTATTGTTGTAATAATGGGTGGTTGGCCGTTTGATTCTGGGTCCATATGTTCGTTTACATTGTTCCATTAGATATATGGGGTTCTATCTTTAGCTTCACATTTGGACATGGCATTGCCGTGTTTGGCTCTATTATATACATAACCATTGAGCTATTGCAATGCGAGTCCTGAAATCACAATCAGAGAATTGGTGATAATTGAATCCAATGCATATCAGAGATATTGTGCATCTGTTGATCCCGTTTCAGCAATTCAGGGACATCTCTTCGAGCCAGAGCAGTGACACTTGCATTTCCCCTCCCCCTGTCTCCCATGCTCCCAGTCCCAAATTTCTTTGCGAGGTAATGCGATCCTTGACCACGGCGGCCCACTGTCAACAATTCTGGGAAATGATCAGCTAAAGTGCGCAGGATTCTCATGTGGTTTCTGCGTTGACTTGCATCCCAAGGATTCCATAGGTGGAAAATACACATCTTGCAGCACCCTAATTCTTTAGATCCCAGCATGGATCATTTATTCCTCTCCAGTCTCGACGCTCGCTTTGATTGAATCCGGCTAAGCACAGTCAAGTCGGATACCTCTTGAACCCAGCCACTAGGCATTAATCCTGCTAAACTTCTCATTAGGACCTTGAATTTAGCCGTCCGAATGCTACTCCGCATCATGTCATCACTGCAATTCCGGGGATATCGGCCCAATTCCATCCCCAGTTCTGCCTCGCATCCAATAATGTCTTCGAGTATTTGCGAGATGCCATTGCTCTTTAAGCCAGTTCCGTGGAGTGTGGATCATTGCTCCGTATCAAGCTGATGTACTCATTCGCCAATATATGACTTTCTCACCTCCCCTAACGATATTTTCGAGCCGGGCTCATCTCCGCACTGGACCTCACCTCCAACCTAAAGCACGATAGCTTGGCCGCTTGCCTCTTTTCTGTCAATGGCTTGATTGGATTGAGATGGCAGCTATGAGGGCAATTTATTACGATGATCAGAGTTTGGTTCTTTTTCTCCGAGCGTGGTCCAGCCACACGCCGAGACGCGAGAGTAATTACTGGACACTGGTGTGCACTGCGGAGACTGCAGAGCGCAGACTGCCGCAGCGTGGTAAATAGATAAGTCGGCGTGTGTCCCTCGTGGACAATTGTTCTTTTCCTTCTCTGGTTGTGTCTCTGGCCCCCTGCTTGGCTCGCTGAGGAGCGACCACGATTGTTAGCTTCTACAGGGACGATTTGACTCTGTCCGTCTTCGAACCAGGATGGCTGGGAATTTTCTTTCCAAGGGCTTGCTGCTCTTGCAGCTTGTGTCGGCTTTGTCTACGGGACAAGCTGCTTCGACGCCGCTGTACAAAGACGCCAGTGCGTCTGTGGAAGACCGAGTGAGCGATCTTCTGGGCAGAATGACGATTGAGGATAAGATGGCCCAATTGATGCAGGGTTCGTTGAGAATTCGCTCTTCTTGGTTTTCGTTGGTCCTATTTATTGACAGAAGGTGACTGATTGAGTTGGTTGTAGGTGATATCACCAACTGGATGAATTCTACCAGTGGAGAGTTCAACTACACTGGTCTGGTCGAGAATATGAAGATGAAAGCGGGATCGTTCTATGGTATCGAAAGCCTGGTCCTGCTTAAGTGAATGATAGCATTGACAATGTTTTCCAGTTGGCTATCCCGTTTCTTGGGATTGGATTGCTACCAACGTCAAGAGAGCCCAAGATTATCTCATGCAGAACACGACGCTTGGCATTCCGGCGCTTGTCCAGACTGAGGGTATGGGATGATTATAGGATTCACTCTGGTTGAGTGCTGATGGGAGTCGATCATCTATAGGTATTCATGGTTTCTTGATTGGCAACGCCACAATCTTCAATTCACCTATTGCATATGGCTGCTCCTTCAACCGAGAGGTACGTATACTGCATCTTGTTCCTTGAGGCAAAGCTAACTGTCGTAGCTGGTCCAAGAGATGGCCAAATACGTGGGCCAGGAAGCTCGTACACTCGGTGTCACCCAGCTCTTTGCTCCTGTCGTGGACCTGGCTCGCGAGCTGCGGTATGGTCGGGTATGACATGCGATCAATCTGCGTATCATGCGGGAAACTAACCTACCTGCTCCTAGGTTGAAGAAACATTCTCCGAAGATCCATACCTTGCAGGAGAGATGGGGTATAGCTACGTCAAGGGTCTCCAGAGTCTCAATGTTTCCTCGATGGTCAAGCACTTCATAGGATTCAGCCAGCCTGAACAGGGTATCAACACTGCTCCAGTTCAAGGAGGCGAGAGATACTTGCGCACAACGTAAGCGACCGAGAAACAGGGCGTGAATGAAACACTGACCTAGAAAGTTGGTTCCCGTCGTTCAAGCGAGCGATCATTGATGCTGGTGCATGGAGTATCATGAGTGCTTATCATTCGTAAGTGTGTCTTGATAGTGACCGGAAGAAGCTGCTGACGACCTTTCCTTAGATATGACGGCGTCCCTGCTGTTTCTGATTATCATACTCTGACCGAGATCCTGAGAGGCGAATGGGGCTACGATTACTTTGTCATGAGTGATGCCGGCGGCACAGATAGATTGTGCTCGGCGTTCAAGCTCTGCAGAAGCAACCCTATTGACATGGAATCCGTTACTCTCCAGGCTCTTCCCGCCGGCAACGACGTCGAGATGGGCGGTGGTTCTTTGTAAGTGCTTAACGCTCCCATATTTGATTGCTCGCTTGCTGACAATATGCAAAGCAATTTCCAAAAGATCCCTGAACTGGTCGAGGCCGGCAAGCTTGACATCAAGACTGTCGACACCGCCGTCTCGAGGGTGCTGAGAGCGAAGTTCGAGATGGGCCTCTTTGAAAACCCCTAC
The DNA here is from genome assembly GCF_002237265.1 of Aspergillus thermomutatus. Lineage (NCBI taxonomy): Eukaryota > Fungi > Ascomycota > Eurotiomycetes > Eurotiales > Aspergillaceae > Aspergillus > Aspergillus thermomutatus. The sequence continues at coordinate 44,372 of NW_020798166.1, read as the reverse complement.
CCCGCCGCTCCCAAGTCGCAATGGAACAAGCTCATCCACAGCCGGGAAGCTGTCAAGCTTGCTAGACAGTTGGACAAGGAGTCCATTGTGTTACTGGAGAACCACAACAGCACCCTTCCTCTGAGGAAGAAGGGTGACATTGCCGTTATTGGACCCATGGCCCATGGATTCATGAACGTAAGTGCAGGCTTTGCAAAGCTCATAACATTGATATCGTTGCTCATACCGATTAGTACGGAGACTACGTGGTCTACAAGAGCCAGTACCGGGGTGTCACTCCCCTGGACGGTATCAAGGCCGCCGTTGGTAAGAAGGCAAACATCCACTACGCCAAGGGATGCGAGCGATGGAGCAACGACCAGTCGGGCTTCGCCGAGGCTGTGGAGGCAGCGAAGAAATCCGACGTGGCCATTGTCATCGTTGGCACCTGGTCGAGAGATCAGATGGAGCTGTGGCAAGGGCTCAACGCAACGTGAGCCACCCCTAGTACAAAGAAACGCCCGCAGTGCGAACTAAAATTCTCTACGCAGGACCGGCGAACACGTCGATGTAAACGACCTCTCGCTCGTCGGCGCCCAAGCCCCCCTGATCAAGGCCATTGTCGACACCGGCGTCCCCACAGTCGTCGTCCTCAGCAGCGGCAAGCCCGTGACGGAGCCCTGGCTCTCCAACTCGACCGCGGCCCTGGTCCAGCAGTTCTACCCCTCCGAGCAAGGCGGCAACGCCCTCGCCGACGTCCTCTTCGGCGACTACAACCCCTCCGGCAAGCTCTCCGTCAGCTTCCCTTCCTCCGTCGGCGACCTCCCCATCTACTACGACTACCTCAACTCGGCCCGCTCCATCGGCGACTCCGGCTACGAACTGCCCAACGGCGACCTCGTCTTCGGCCACCAGTACGTCTTCGGCAGCCCGCTCCCCTGGTACCCCTTCGGCTACGGCAAGAGCTACTCGACCTTCGAGTACGGGCCCGTCACCGTCGACAAGACCAACGCCACCGCCTCGGACACCATCACCGTCAGCGTCGACGTGACAAACACCCACAAGAGCATGGACGGGACGGAGGTCGTGCAGGTGTACGTCCAGGATGAGATTGCGTCGGTTGTAGTGCCGAACCGCCAGCTCAAGGGGTTCGAGAAGGTGGTTATTCCCGCGAAGAAGACCAAGACCGTCAAGGTCCAGCTCAAGGTGCAGGATCTGGGGCTGTGGAACTCGGCTATGAAGTATGTCGTTGAGCCGGGCGCGTTCACTGCTTTGGTGGGGAGCAGCTCTGCGGATATCAGGGGCAATGCTACCTTCTACGTGCAGTAGAGTGGATGCTGTTGTAGCTTTTTTGTCAGGGTGGCCAGGGTTGTGGGTTTTGGGCAGGTTTACAAAGTTTATATATGAATTACTCGTCAACATGTCCTGACATCGGTAGATTGGCGTATGCCTGGTATGTTGTAATATCTACGAACTGATCCATGGATTCTGTGCTTTGGCATAGAGATATGTTAACATAACACAATTTGTCGTGGTCTTGATTCTTTCTCATCCTGCGACTATCCAGCGAAAGTGCGTGGCAGCCTGGTCCAATGAATTAAGTTTGGGCTGTAACACGAGGACACATTCTCAAGATTCTCTCTGGGGAGGATGGTCGCCGAGAGTACCTATGTCGAAACACAACCTGCAATCAGTGGCCACCTGCACGGCTAGCTACCGATGAGGCGGCTAGCTATCAGAGGAATCCGCTTTCCCCTCTGGCCCTGTACTTTCATTCTCCGTGTCGCCATCCGATCTTGTCTTGGCGGTCTCAGCCTGCTCCTGGGTACTGGGGTCCGGATTGGGAGTAGCACCGGGCTTGTCACTTCTCTTAACCGTATCCGCCGCAGACGAAGAACCCGCAGCAGCTCTACCCTCCGCCCGTCTGGTCTTCGCCCCTTCCTTCAATTTCTCCCATCGTTCTCGGTAGCGGCCCAGGACGTCCCGTAGCTTCTCGTTCTCACGGCCGACGCGCTCCAGCTCCTTTTCACTGCGGCGAATGTGCTCTTCCATTTCCTTGATACGCTGGTCTGAGTCCATTGGTGCGGAGGGAGACGCAGCGGCGGAGGAGCCCTGAGCACTGTAAGGATGGTCGGGCCACGGGCCGTTGTGGTGGTGTATTGCTTTCAGGGACTGCTGCAGAGCCATGGAGGATGATTGCGCGTTGACTTCCCACATGTGCAGCCGTTTGGAGAGGGTATCGGATAGATGCTTGAGCGCCTGATTCTCCATCTGCAGTTCCTCCATCGTTTTGGGGTTGTGCAGGCTGGTGAGTTTGTCCGCGGCGCGACCCGCCCGGCCGCGTGAGCCCGTCAGACTCTGGCGTAGCTCAGGCGATGCGGGAGTCTCGCGCGCATCGACAAAGTCATCGTCCGCCTCATCGAGGCTGTTGCGTCGGGCTTCCTTCTCGGCTCGGGTAAGGATGCCGGCATACGAGACTGTGCCCCCTGTGGTAGGCACGACGTAGAACGATTCTGCGGTGTTTCCTGTTCCGGTGCCGTTTGAGTCTCGGATGGCGCGAAGGGCAGCGCGGGAGAAGATCCTGCTGACGTCTGGCTCGGTGAATTGGCCTAGTCGGTCAGAAGTTGCGTGGTGGCGATCGACTTTGGTGTCGGCGGATGATTTGCGTCTCGCGGAGTCGATCTGCGTGGATGTCTCTGATCCGAGCGGGAGACCGGCAAATGCTAGAGGCGCAGAAATCTTAGAGATGAGACCTTCAAAAGTCGAGTAGAAGCGTTGGAAGGGCTCCTCGGAGGCTGTGGTCTTGTTCTTCTGCCGACCCGGTTCGATCGCTTCCGGCGGCACGAATTGCTGTGATGTGACATCAGTAGGACTAATGACTGGTGGGGACCAGGATTGTTTTGCTGCAGATCCGCCGCTCGGACGGTCCCTTAAATTGTGGGCTTGCGTTCCTCGTAGTCTTGACTCTCCGGTCTTTAGCTTGCTGGGACCCTCGGTCATCCTCGCCCCCGCCTGTTGCGAGAATACAGTGGGGGAAACGGGAGAGGCACGGCGGGGGTGAGACGGTATTCCTCGTGCAGAGGCCAGGTTGCTGGCAATGGAGGAGGTTTCTCTTGCCGGTAACCGAGTGTTGCCGACCAATCTAGGCGGCTGCTGCTGAGCTTGCTCTGGCGCGGTCGGGGACAACTTGGTCGTTTCCAATTCTCCAGTTCCGGCCTGCGCAGTGGCAGCGGATGTAGTACTGACAGGATTCTCATGTTGAAAACGAAGGATTTGAGCGAGTTTTTTATGATGCTGCTCGAGCAGCTGGAGAGTACGCAAGGCCTGTAGGACGGAAATGAACACCGCGTTAGATCTCGACTGAATGTTGAATTTCAGTAATGCAAATGTACCTCACGGTCGGAGCTATTCTGTGCAGCTGTCGCGAACTCGCCAGCAGCCAAGTCGTGTTCCTCACTCGCTGCAACGGGATTGGCTTTGCGCGTCTCTAGGACGGCGTTGCGGGCGTGGGTATGAGCCTAGTTCGGGGGAATCGAATCAGTTAAGATGTGCTAACTGCGGAACGAGCTGACCAGTGCTTACCAAGGTGAGCGGCGCAGTCTCCATGGCTGCTGCATGGATGTGGATTGTACCTAATGATCTTGTACCTCTCTAAGCAGTTGTGAAAAGCAGCTCAGTGAGACGACCGGAAGAGATAAGATAGCGAGGGAGCTCGGAAGTGACGCCATACGCAGACCGCCAAAGTGAATGCCACATGAGCCTAAGGCATCAAATGACACCGTGACATTACCTTTGCAGTGAAGGTCCTGATCCGGACATTCAGGAACTCGAAAGTACTATGTAACTTGTTACAGGGGCAGATAAACCATAGATCATTGATCTAGAATCTTGATAGACTATACACAAGATACCAAAAATATGACTGTAAAGCCACTGACTCCACTCCCAGTCCAAAAATAAGCGTGGAGCCGGAGCCTGGTAATAATAATACCCCGTCGTAACAGTCGTTACATGCTGGGTGTCCACAGTCTCCCAGGGGAGATGGTAAATACGAGTACGGCAGCTTAGGTTGGCTGCAAGAGGTAAACCTGTCGGCTGTCGTCGTCATTTTCCTGTGACCTCCTCAGCGACTCCTCCATCTATGTCCCTCGCTGACTCTCATTCATTTTGATTCATTCTTATCTACTCTTCGTCTACGAGTTTTGATCCCCTGATTCTAAGAAAGGAGGAATCGGCACATTCTCTTTCATTTATCGTGAAACCATGCTGCTGGGAATGCGCTCCACAACCGCTCCCCCCCATCCTGTTTCTTCCCCCTCTTCCCTGTGATTGTACAGCCTGAATTCCGGCCACTGTTCCTTGATGGACGCTTAGGCAAGAATCTTGTCTTGTAATTCAAATCTACCACACTCAAGAACTGGGGTAAAGGTTTCCTTCAGATCATTGATTGGACTGGAGTGAACATCACTCACATTCTGCACTGGCTCCTCGACCCGTCCCCTCGTTTCCTTCCCTTTCCCGCATTCCACTATATCCCTCATGGAGGAACCCACGATCCCGGAGCCCCCTCCGGTTCCCCAGACTGAACCGCAAGGCTTCAGTAAATCCAATCGAACCTGGACCACTCCCGCCGACTTGGACACGATGTGGAGTTCCGGCCGCAGCAATGGGCGCGCATCAATCTCATCCGGTTCTGATAGACCTAAATCACAAGCAGGTGAGGCAGCGGAAACCGCTAAGGCAGGTTCCAGCGGGTTTTCCAAGCTACTGAATGCTCGACGGAAGCGAAAGAAGGAGAAGGAGCAAAAGCAAACGGAGGAACTGTCACCGGCACTCGTATCAGAGAATGACCCGGACCTACAGAAGAGTCAATCCAACGAGTCTCGCGGTGAGACCTCGTCGGCGAATGACAATCTGAACGCGCCGGGCGAAGTCATCAACCTTTTGACTGATGATTCTGAGCCTGATCGGTAGGTCTTGACGCATAGCTCCCTATACCATACATCAGAAGCATTACAGTTACTGACACTCCCCCGCTACCTCTGAAGGACTCCTCCTCTCACTACTCGAAATTCCCATACCGGCTTCTACACTTCCTCCTCGCCTTTAATCAAGACTACCTCTGTGGACCCGAATGACACCGACGAGATGCAGGCAGACGTCGAATCCGCCGTCAGTGGCCCCAGTGCGACTGCCTCGGAGATTTTCCTGGAAGGAGAACTCTCCAGACCCGCTACCTCATCAGGCCCTATGTTGAGTATCCCAGAGGAACGCAGCAGTAAGAAGCGCAGCGTCTCCCCCGGCAGGCGGCTGAAAAATCCGTTTAGCTCCAATTCAAACAAGAAGGATTCCAATCGCGAACGAGCATCTTCTACTTCGGGTGAGAGCAAGAAGAGCGGCGGTCTGTTAAGCAGAAGAAGCAGTCTCTCGTCGAAGCGAAGCCAGACCATGGCCATCGAGCCCCCTTCTGTACCCGCACTGATTCTGACCGATGTCAAGGAGGACAAGCCTCTGCGGATTTCTGACGGACCCAACCCGCCGAGAACGCCGCCACATTCTGCGTTGCCTGCACCTCAAACCACCCTGACCCCTCCCACTCCAACTAATGGTCGCTCAGAATTCCCTAAATTATTCTCCTCCCCCGACGTCACAGAGTCTCCAGAGTCTGTCAAGTCAAAGGACCTGCCGTCGGGCGTCACTGTAAGCACGTCTGGAAACATGATCTCGCACCGACGCGTGCGGTCTGCATCCGCTGCGTCTCACAAGCCTAGTAAACTCTCAAACTCTATATCCGCCTTGACCCCTACTGCCGAAGAACCTAAAGCTGCTTCCAGATCTCCCTCCACCAACCAGCAAAATGGATTCTTCTCCTCTGTCTTTTCCGCCGCTCAGAATGCAGCGTCGACTCTGAGTAGCAGCCTCAATCCGCAAGCCAAGGCGCGGACGGTGGCCCAACCTGAACCCGCAGGCTCTGGCGAATTAAAGTCTAACGGCACCTCGGAAGGCTCGAATGAGAAAACGAATGACAGGCCAGTCGGGGAGAGAAAACCATCTGCCATCGATACGTTGGGGTCTGGGGACTTGAATTTCAGCCATCTAGATATTGATGTGCCTTCTGGCGGTTCTGTTTCAACTCCTGATGGCGTTGTTATCACGAAACCTGATAGGGCACCCGAGAAACATGCCGCATACCAGAAAGATGAGGAGGCAGCAAGACTTGAGGATCGACACGCTGCGCGCGCGGTCTATATGGCTTATGAAAAGCCTTCTGAACAATCGTCAGCGCATCTGACAGAGGAGGGCCTGGAGTTGCAATCAAGCACCTCCATTTCACGCGCGGATGGTGCAGGTGATCAGACCACTCCGAGCGGTAGCATATTCGAGGGCGAAAGTGGCACTCGGCCTCATCGAAGCGGAAGCGTACGAAGTCGACTGGCTCAGAGGCGTCATCGAGGCTCCTCTGGTGCGACTACATCAACGGTCGGCGTGATTGGTGCTAGCGCAATTGCCCTCGGGGTTCCGGGCGCCAATGCCAGTGTGCCTCGCTTGACAGGGTTCGCTGTGGCGAGCAAGAAGAGAAACCGGGATTTCCATCAACTGTTCCGTAGTGTCCCCGAGGATGACTACCTCATTGAAGATTATAGCTGTGCCTTGCAGAGAGAGATCATCCTGGCGGGGCGTATCTACATCTCTGAAGGGCACATTTGCTTCTCCAGCAATATTCTTGGCTGGGTTACCACTCTCGTTATCAGTTTCGATGAAATCGTGGCCATAGAGAAGGAATCGACCGCGATGGTGTTTCCCAACGCAATAGCCATCCAGACATTGCACGCTCGTCATACATTCCGAAGTCTACTCAGTCGAGAGTCCACGTATGACCTGATGGTGAACATCTGGAAGATCAACCATCCGGCCCTCAAGAGCTCCGTCAACGGAACCAGGGTTGCGACAGGTACTGGTGACAAAACCGAAAAGGCCGGCGAGAGCGAAGTCGAGAGCGATGATGAGGAGGAAGACGAGATCTATGACGAGGATGAGGAGGGCGACAATGCTGAGAGCGTCTTCGGACCCGGGGGCGCCAGTGCGAACGGCAGCGAGCGCTCGCTCCCTACGAAAGGACTGAGCCGGCAAGCCTCCGGTCTGCTTCAGAATGGCAATGGTCCAGCGCCGACTGCGATACCCAATTCCAACGGAGAGTCGAAGTCTGGCAAACCGAGTCCAGGTGGGGATGCAGATGCAGACTTCCCGGGCCCGGCGACTCACCCGCCAACGGAGTATACCGAGCCCAACGGCCAGTATGACAAAGTCATCAAAGACGATATCATCCCAGCCCCTCTCGGTAAAGTGTACTCTTATGTCTTTGGACCGGCATCTGGCTCGTTCATTCCCAAGTTCCTTGTTGAAAATCAGAAGTCTGGCGAACTCCAGTTCGAGAGCGAAAAGAAAGGCCTTACAAACGACAGTAGAACCAGGAAGTATTCATACATCAAACCGCTCAATGGCTCCATTGGTCCCAAGCAGACCAAGTGCATCAGTACTGAAACCTTGGATTTTCTGGACCTAGAGAAAGCTGTTCTCGTCACCCTTTCGACTCAGACTCCTGATGTGCCCAGTGGGAATGTGTTTTGCACCAAGACCAAATATCTGTTCACATGGGCACCGGGCAATCAAACACGGTTTCTTATGACTTGCACGATTGAATGGTCGGGCAAGAGTTGGTTGAAAGGTAATATCCGTTTCGCTTCTTGATAAACGTGGACTAACGTTAAGAACATATAGGTCCTATTGAAAAGGGTGCCATTGATGGCCAGAACACATTCGGCAACGACCTTGTCGCCGCCCTCAAAGCCGCTGTCGCTCCCCGTGCTCGTGGCGCTGGCGCTACCAAAGCAGGTGGTAAAGGAAATGCTAAACGCAGAAAGACCGATTCGGGCGCTGAAGAGACAGCCGCTGCGGCTTCTAAAGGAACTCAGGATGCGAATGCGACGGAGGCCAAGTCCTGGGGGATGCTGGAGCCGGTACATGGGCTGCTCGGGCCTGTTGTGGATATCCTCAAACCGGCGTGGAATGGCAATGTTGCTATTCTGGTCATTGGCCTTTTGCTTTTCATGGTCTTGTTCCGAAGCCCTTCTCAAACCTCACGGGTGTCGCATGACATAGGATGTCCCGGTTATTCCTTGCCTCAACGGCTGGCTGCCTATGAAGAGATGTGGCGAAGGGAGGAGAGTGAACTCTGGGGCTGGCTGGAGGATCGTGTTGGCATGGACGGGATGGCCTTCCCGGCAGTTAGCCGATCCACCGAGTCCCAGATGCGCCAGGGTTCCCAGCTGCAGGACAAACTGCGCAATGAGAAGATGTCTGACCGCGAGATGAACCATGCTATCAGGACTACTCGCGAGCGGCTCGACGTCCTCGAAGAGATTTTGAGCAGACGAAACTCGCAAGAGACTACCAACGATGAGGCGCTACACCGAGAACTGTGAATACGCCATGGAATGGATTGCAACTGTTTCTGCTTTCACGCGCCTATCGAATCCCACGTCCGTCTCCTTGGTTGACGATCAGCTGAGACTTGACGTGTCACTCACTGGAATTCATTTCCCTCTCAATCTTCGTACCTTCATGACTTTGTTCAGTGGGTTGATCGTTCTTCAAAACAACTTACCTTCCATCTTCATTTCTACATCTATGTTTGACAGCGATTGGCTATTGGTTGAGGTTCAGCTTTCCTTTTTTCCCAGTCATTGTCTCCTTTTCTCATATCTTTGTACAATGTTTTTGAAAACCTCGATGAGTTTTCTTTGGCTTTTGAATATCCTGTAAATGAGCGCCAACTGCATGTCTATATCACCTCTCGCTTTTCTTTGCTCTTGTTTTCGGACCCTGCCTTGGATTGTATAGGACAATTTCTACTTCACCCCGTGCATAGAATACAAAACTTCTTTTGTCAATGTACAATTTGAGGCTAGGCTTTGTCACTACAGCTGGTAGATCCGTAAAATGAGATCATGCTACATTGAAGCAATCGAATCAAGCTTTGGAAACAAATGCTCTAAACGGCCCTGAATCTCGACAACAAAATTGCTAGCAAGCCAGTCAAGCAGACAAAACAATGTAGCAACACATTCAGCACATTCAACACATTCAACACAAAAAAAGACTTGAAAATTGAACCAACTCCAAGATGCCATAAATCAGAGCCATAATTCTAATGCACAAGTGTAACGTGTAACTAAGAGGTGATTAGATGGGGTGAATAGGTGATCGCAAGGGCGGATATAGTACAAAGTGATGGCGAGCACCGATGACCAGAGCGACCGGGTATATTCGTAGTCTTCGTAAGGGGGGTAGCCGGAACGATGCTGGCAAGGCTATGATGGAACCTTCAACGGACCGTGGTGCGGACTGCTTGTCGAGGGGGACCGGGAATGGTCGAGGGATCTGCGCGACTGATCCAATGACTTCCTCAGCTCCATTGATTTGCGCTTCTCCTCCTTGTGTCTGTTCTTCCGCATTTTCTTGGCGGCTTCCTCGGTGAGCTGTTGGCGGAAGAGGCGCTCGACGACGTCCTTCTTGCGGGTGCGGCGGTCGCCGATCATGATCAGGACGCCGCCGGTGATGTTGCAGGTGATGGAGCAGCAGAGGATGACGGTTGTGAGGGCGAAGGGGCGCACGTGGTAGTCGATGCCCCATGTGCAGGCGCCGAGGGCGATCTGGAAGAGGGAGTGGCAGTCGAGGAGGACGACGATGGCGATGAGGAGACGCAGCGGGAAGGCGTGGTGGGTGTATGTTTCGTGAGGCTTGTAGAAGGTATGGGATTTGGCGAATCTTTCTTGGTGGTGGATGAGTTTGAGCTGTTGGACGCGGTTGAGCACGGAGAACTCGTGCTCTTCATCCTTGGGGGTGTCGCCGAGTTCGACGTCGACGTCTACTTCGCGGCGCTCGGGGAGGTCGTTCTTGTCCTTGAGCGCGGGGAGGTCGCGCTTCTTGCGGATCTTCCAGGTTAAAAAGGTGTAGTGCGCAATGAAGATCATGTGGTAGGTGTCGATGGCTCGGAAGGGGGCCAGCCCGTCGCCCATGATTGCGAATAAAGCCACCAGGACGTTGTCGATGACATTGATGACGTAGAGTTGCCTTCCTCCCACATTGATCCAGCCTTTTAGTATATTAGTGTCGGGATTCAACAATGTCTGGGGAGGCCATACCAATAAGGAAAAGCACCCATGCAAGACCAAAAAGGGTGATGAGAGTTGCGTATAAAGTAACCAAAAACCCGAGCGCTGTCAACAAAAATGCTATCAGCCACGAATCACAAGAGGAGCCAAAACCGACTTACGTTTCGATACGTATTTGCCAAATCCAACCATGCTCCGCTTGAAGGCAGAACGTCGAGAATGTAACATATGCCTGACTCGATCGTTCAGCTCCTCCACCTCTTCCTTTGTCCATCCTTCCAAGGTCATTTCGTCAGGGAGAACAGCAAATTGGCGCTCGGGACCCTCGTCTAGCACAGAGGAGAGTCGGTTGAATAACGTCGGACGAGTTTGCTTCTTGTCCGTGTCCGTTGTTTCATCCCCTTCGGTCTCTGTACTTGACTCATCACGAGGGCTGGGGGGCGAGAGGGCATATGTTGGCATGCGGTTGATCCAACCACCTAGGTTCGGAACAAAGAGAGAGTTTTGCACGTTGGTGAGGGTAGATAAAGCCGACACTTCGGGGTCTACAGAGTGTAGGTAATACCCTGATCAGCGGCTCGTCGCATAATCTTCGCTTATAAGTACTCACCAATGACGTCCAGCACATCCACAATCTGAGGATGATATTCATAGACACTTGGATTTGGAGGCGGCGTGACAGGAAGATCGCCATTAACAGTTGACGCACGATTCCTCGAGAATCGATTGAGAGCTGCCTCGCTGGTCCGACGCAAGACATTCCGGCTTCCTCTCCTTGGAATTACCGGTGGAGGAGGCTCAAGTAGCCCTGTTGTAAAAGGCTGGGAAGAAGGAAGCTCGCCGATTGGGCTCTGAGGACTTGATGGCTCCTCCTTCAGAGAATACATGGGCATCACGTTCGTCTGATCGCCTGTCGCTAACCGCGGAGGAACGAAAGAGGTGGGTGCCGACCAACGACCAGGACGCGGCTCGGAGCTGCTACGCCGTCGACCCTGCCAGACAGCATCGCCATCATCTCCGTCACCACCATCGCGAGCTCCATCATTCTGTGTCCCGTCATTCTGAACGGCTCTGGTATCGTCGAACGCGATGATATGAGAATTTCTTCGAGGTTTTAATGCGTCCTCGGAGTTCACGCTCAAATTATTATTGTTATCCGCATTTCGCTGCGCCTGCAAACTGAGACTATTGATTGAGGGTGGACGTTGGATGCGGATACTCGGACGGCGCGAGCGGAGTGATGGGGCACGCGGTCGGGGATATGACGTTGTCCCTCCAGGTATCGCATTGTTGGAAGAAGGCGGGCACTGGTCCTCAGAGGGATCTGAAGAGCCATCCACAGGCTCTATGCGATCCATTGGGGATATATCGCTGGGGAGAGGAAGGAGTGAAGTCCTGTTCTCAAAGATGAGATGAAGACAGGGAAGAGTTTAAGAGAGGTTTGAAGAGGCAAAAAGGATGAACCAGAACCAACAGTAGTACCGTACTCACATGGGCGAGGCAAAGGTTACCTAAGAGCCAGAATCACTGGCAGCCATTCAGAAAATGTCCGAAAGAGGGACTCCTTGACTAATCAGAGGCTTTCACAGGGCTTATCAATCTGCCTGTAATAACTACCTTAATAAGAGTGTCTCCCGTCTCCACAGCCAGCGATCTCCGGTTGACGTCGAGGTGCAGATGTCTGTCACTCTGTGGCAGGCAACGGCCGATCCAAGGATGACTTCCACTCATACTTGCTCGTCCAAGGCTTGCTGCATTAATTATCATAAGCCACAGAGATAATTGCAATAATAGATCGTTGTTGATGTCAAGGACCTAGAACTTATTATTATGTGGTTGACTTTATGTGTGGATCTCGGGATCTGCACTAGAGAAAGAAAAGTTGATGCCTGAGGCCAGAATTTATCTGATAATCAGCAAGAGAAGACTGTGTTAAGTAGAAAAGCACAGAATTAGTGAATTATCCTAGCACAGTGAATGGAATGAACTTAAGCATGTCTTTAATCAAGGAAGAACAATGGTAGTAATAGAATTCACTACAGTAAATCTAACCTATATTCACTGACAGACTCCTACAGTTAAATATAAAAAGGCCTCATCCACACACCTACCCTGCTATTTTCTCTCCTTCTGTGCAAACCCACCTCTTAAGAACTCTTCTTTGCAAGTCTCCTTGATCGAATCAATCCTCGCAATAAAGTACGAACTACCGCGTGGATCTCAAACAGTGCCAGCATAAGTGAGTGTCAAGCTATGACTAGAGACTGAAGGAGTTACACAGCAACACCTCAGTCATCTGCATATTTGATTCCAAATAATTAGGGCTCAAAGACCAAGACACCTGTCAGAGATCTCGAACTTGAGAACATATCCTGACAATGACTGAGAAGAAGATGACTCGAACCCTCAAGTCTGTTACAGCCCCGAAAACCAAGAGACTCTGCAATGGTACCAATCAGCTGATTGATGCTGAGAAAGAACTGCTAACGTATCTCAATAGGGACAGTCAAAGAGCCTAAGGCGCAAGAAAAGAAAGAGCCAGATGTAGCCAGCAAAAGGACGAACAGCAATCCAACGCCTAATGTCCTAGTCAAGAAAGCAAAACTCTCAGAGGAAGAAAGAAGTTCCACCGTTACAGAGAGTAAGAAATCAAGCCCTAAGATAAGTGATAAGGCTGTTGGAAGCATCAACGCTGGCCAGATGGCAGAGTCGACCACTGCAGTCAAAGATCCAAGCAGTCACCAGGCAGGCTATATGCATATTAGTCAGTATGACGCTCAGCACTGCAGTGGGCCTGCCGCTCCTGTCGCTCCCTTTGGTGCTCGACCTGAAGCTCAGCACTACGTTCCGCCCGTGGGACAATTTGCCGGCAATCAACATGTCGCACCCTTTGTCAGGCATCCTGAAAGTCCATTTGGTATACATGCAGGCATCCAAACCGCCACCCACCCCGGTATCCGTCCTCACATCCATAATATGCAGTACAGTACCCAGCGGCCAAACCCCTACACGGAAGCATTCTTCAGAGACATGGCATGGACGGTCACGCAGAATTTCCCGTGGGAGTTGTTTGCTCAAGAACATGGCTGTACAGTTCCCGAGGTTTCTGTGGCATTTTGCGCGCTAGTCTTTGCCATCCTCGGAGACCCCGAATTCATCTGGAAGAAGGAAGAGCATCTCACCACAGCTCAATTCGGTAATATGATGATTCGTGAATGGTGGAAGCATTACTTGAGCGTGTTAAAACCAAGAGGACGCATGTACCAGATGATGCAGCCTCCCACCCGAACGACCATTTTCACTCCAAGCCAAGGGACGTGGCCACAGGCACAGATGGGCGAGACTCCGTCAAGGGTGGTAGATCAGCCCCTTCACCAAAATTCAGCGCTCGGAATTTCTGAACGCTTATTCCTGGAGGAGACATGGGAAGAGCTGCATGCAAAGATTAAGGAGGAGGTTGAGATGGTGGAGTGTCGATGGCTGGAGAACAGGAGCCGCCGTTAAAGCTCTGCATCTTGCAAGTCACAATGAGGTTCTTGCAGGCGACGGAGAGTCGATTACGACGGTAATCACAGAATGGATATCTATGGATGGCAGTCGACAGTGATCGAAAGCGTGGTGGATTTGGGTGGACTGTGGAGCCCAATCCAGATACGAACACGAGCTCACAATCTGGAAGTGTCAAGTCTGGGATCTGTAATAGTGGTTCATTCAACGGTTATGCAGAAGACAATACTTGCTATGATTTCAGGATGTTTTACTTCCGTCAACAATATCATATGATATCCGTACCACAGCTCACCGTAATAACAGTTAACCCGAATGGGGTGACTCTGTATTGCTTCAATGTCTGGTACACTAGGCCTAACTAGCCAGCGGAGAGTGGATAGCGGTGATGTCAACAATGTCCGGGCAGAACCTGTCTACTATTCCCTAATGGAAGCTAAGAGAGCCCCTTCGATCTCCCTAAGACCCAGGAAGGCTTAGGGGATCCGGAGCCTAAGCTTAGGGGCCAACCGCCGATGACTCAGGGCTCACCGCCCCCCGAGAGCAGCCCAAACGGGCCACTGTGAGACCCGCATCCTCAGGCATCAACCTACCACAAACGGACTAGCGTGCCACCGCCCTCTGCTGCTGCCCTTTTTCTCTCGCCTTCTCCTTTCTCCGTCTCGACTTCCCATTCTCCCTCCCAAGGCAAATCTTCAATTGTGATCAAACCCAGGATTTCCCCCTCAACTTTCCGTATCTAGGGCACCAAGCTACCCTTTTCCTCCCTCCACCCCCCCTCTTCAAGTTCTTCCGGTCCCAACCGATCAAGTCAAGTCAAACGTCAAGTCCAAAAAGAACAGGCAGGCCACTTCAAGCTCTCCCTGAGTCCGTGACACATCAACCACATCCGTGCATCTCGTCAAGTCCGATCAACAAACCTACACCTACTTTTGTGTCATCAGTCTTTCAAGATGTCTACTGCCGTCGAAAACCAAGCCGACAACCAGGCCCCTACCACCACCACCGAGGCCACCAACGGTACTGCTCCTGCTCCCGTTCAGCCCACCGATGCTGCGGCGGCCAGTGCCGATGAGGGACGTCGGCTGTATATTGGGAACCTCGCTTATGCGACCACTGAGGGGGAGCTCAAGGAGTTCTTCAAGAACTACAAGATGTGAGTTGCCGCCCCTTGTTAAGTCTCGTTTCTTCTGTTTTCACTTTGGATCCTCGAGTGTGCTGGTAGCTGCGGGAACGGACAGCAGACCTACTACTGTTAGGGTAGTTGCCGCCACGTGTGTCACAGCACTGTGCACACCACCCACCACTCATTAAATAAGCTACACTCAACCCGCGAAGGAATCTCGATTCTCTTCATTGCACACAATTACTGACTCATGATTTCTCTACAGCGAAAGCACCTCCATTCCCGTGAATCCCCGCACTAACCGCCCTGTTGGCTATGCGTTTGTGGATCTCGCCACTGCTCACGAGGCCACTGCTGCTATCGAGGAGCTCTCCGGAAAGGAGATCCTTCAGCGCAAGGTCTCTGTTCAGCTGGCCCGCAAGCCAGAGCCTGCTGAGGCTAAGGCGGAGGGTGCTGCAAGTGGCGGTGAGGGCGCCAGTGGCACCGAAGGCCGCAAGCGGGCAGGTGGTCGTGCCCGTGGTCGCGGTCGCGGCCGTGGCCGTGGAGGTCGCTTGGGTCGTGGAGGTCGCGTAAGTCTTCTTTACACTTTGTATAGGCGTCCAAACGTCTTGCTGACAATGTGACCCAAAGAACCAAGCACAGAACGGTCCCGCTACAACTGAGGCTCCTACCAACGTTCCCGGTCAGGTTGACCCTTTGACCGAGGTCACCAACGAGGCTGCTAATACCGCTGCTGCCGAGTCCGCTAAGCAGACTAGCAAGCCTCGTGCTCCTCGTCCTCAGAAGCAGCGTGGCCCCCCCGAGGATGGTATTCCTTCCAAGACCAAGGTCATGGTGGCTAACCTGCCCTATGATCTGACCGAGGACAAGGTATGTATCTTTCTAAATCAACCTGAGCTTGGTTGCTAATTCGCTTCTTCAGCTCAAGGAAATCTTTGCCGATTACCAGCCCGTTTCCGCCAAGATTGCCCTGCGCCCCATTCCTCGTTTCATGATCAAGAAGCTTCAGGCCCGCAACGAGCGTCGTAAGGGTCGTGGCTTCGGTTTCGTCACCCTCGGCTCCGAGGAGCTCCAGGAGAAGGCCGTCAAGGAGATGAACGGCAAGGAGATCGAGGGTCGCGAGATCGCCGTCAAGGTCGCCATCGACAGCCCCGGCAAGGAGGATGACGCCATTCCCGCGGCCGAGCAGACTGAGGCTGCCGCTCCTGCTGCCACGGAGCAGGAGAACACTCCCCCAGCTGCTGCTTAAATGTCAAGATCGTTCCAGTCCAGAACAAGTTGTCATTCCTCCGCTGATGACGGTCAGTCGGGGTCAATGATAGTGGAGAGGTGATGGCCAATGCGCATGGATAATTATATTCATAGGTACGCATCGTGAAGATGCTCTTTTCGAAAAAGTTTTCTTTTTCTCAATTAAAAAAGGCCTGGCGAAAAGCTGTGGATATCGTTTCCGTTCGACTTGGTCCAAGGGGACGCAGCGCAGAGTGATGATGATGTTTTTTCCTTTGTTCTATATGGGACAGCCAAACTGGCTTCTTACCCGGAGAGATGACCAACGGAGTAGGATCTCGTGATGACGGGAGACTCGACCTTTTCTAACGAATCTTGCCTTTATTCGCTGTATTGTATCTTAGCCACCATTTAGCTTATGAAATATGCCGCAAGGCTGGCCTTGATTGTCTATCTCATTCCTGTAGTCTACTTGAACGATTATTATTGTCAACATATCCATCATGAGTACTGTAAGAATGATTTTTGCTCGACGAGTTTGATTGTTTATACGCAGTCCATATCTTTCTTCTCCGTGCTCCGTCATATCTAGTGGTCCCATGGAAGACCTCTTGGCGCTCATTCTCGACCAGGAGCCTGAGATCAACCAGTCTTCATCCTTGGGCAGAGAGACACTAATTATTTGCTTCTGACGTATTTGGATGGATATATGTCTTGTCTACTTATTGTCTATCATTATCCAACCCATTGCTCTATTCTCTCGACTCTTGCATTTGTGGCCACCAAACATCTTTTGTGGAGGGGCGGAGTCCGCCAATAACCTGAATTAGGGGACCGACGACGGCTTGAACTCCAAACAGACCAGTGCATTTAGGGGGTTGGGAGAGCCATTGTCTTCTGATCTTCTCTCCTCCTTTTTATATCGCCGTCGTTTTTGTGTATCCACGCGACACACCATGTCTCGAATGTGGGAGGTTGATCCAGAGACGAAGGCCAAGGTGTGCATCTGCCTCCTCGTCTTGCGGCGATTGTGTCATATCGACAAACACACGTTAACCAGGCTGACTCTGATAATTCCTCTACTTAGCTTCTTCAAATATCCAAGACGAATGGAAACGACAAATGTTGCGACTGCGGTGCCCCATCGCCCCAATGGGTTCGTCCACTCTTTGACCTCACATCAACCCCCGCACCACTGCTTCAATATACATAGCTGGATACTTGGACAGTAGTCTGACCTACCTCCTGTCTAGGCCTCACCTAAATTCGGAACCTTCATCTGCCTCAACTGCGCCGGCACGCATCGCGGACTAGGCGTTCACATCTCCTTCGTCCGCTCCATCACCATGGACGCCTTCAAGACCTCCGAGATCCTACGCATGGAGAATGGAGGCAACGAGCCCTGGAAGACATTCTACGACAACCACCCGATCACCCAGTCCGAAGGCCGGACCTTCGAAGACTCAACCATCAAGGAACGGTACGAAGGCGAGGTCGGCGAAGAATGGAAGGAGAGACTCTCCGCCACCGTCGAGGGCCGCGAATACGTCCCCGGCCAACCGAAGCCCAAAAAGCCAGCCGCGGAGCCATCCACATCGCGATCGAGCACGCCATTGGCGAACACGAACACGGGAGGCCGCGGCGGCGGCTCCCCCGCCTCCCATGAGGGTCTCGATGCTGCCGGCGGGAGCAGGAAGGATCGCAACGAGGCATACTTTGCCAAGCTGGGGTCCGAGAATGCCACGCGCTCGGCGTCCCTGCCGCCCTCGCAGGGCGGGAAATTCACGGGCTTCGGCGGCGGCATGCCGCCCACGGCGGGATCCAAGAACTCTCCCACGCGCGGGTCCGTGCCGGGCCTAGACGAGTTCCAGAAGGATCCTGTCGGCGCGCTGACGAAGGGGTTCGGCTGGTTCACGACGGCTGTCGGGAAGAGCGCGAAGACGGTGAACGATATGTATATCCAGCCTACGGCGAAGACGGTACCCCTTCCCCTCTCCCTCTTTTTTTTCCCAACTTTCTCGCTAGCGGAGCAACTGTCCCGTGTGGGAAGCGTATAGGCGTCATCTAATATTGTGCTTTAGTTAGCCGAATCCGACTTCGCGGCCCAGGCGCGTCTCCAGGCTGCGCAGCTGGGCCAGAATATCCAGCTTGGCGCCCGTGGCGCCGCGGACCATCTGACTCGCTTCGTCGAGGGACCTGATGATGGCGCCGCGGCGGCTGCCCGGCGGCGCCAGGAGCCCGAGCGGAAGGATTTCTGGGATGATTTTGCGTCGTTGGGGGAGCAGGATAGCCACCGGCGGAGTACGTCGCGGTCGAGCGCGATCGGGACGACGGCTATCAGGCCTAGTGGCGGTGGGCCGAGTGGGGGGTCGTCTGCTGCTGGGTCTGGGGCTGCGACGGGGACGTCGTCTTCGGCTGGAAGAGGGGGTGATGAGGGGGGATGGGATGATAATTGGTAGGTTGGGTTGGTCTTGGGTCTGGTGAGTGTGTACTTGCTGCTGTCATTTCTTCTTTGATGGTTTAGAATACCGATTGTCATATCAATGAGCGCTTTATTTGATACATGTCAGCGGAGACGGCAAGGGTATTTCCATCTGCTATCGCTATCCACAAGTACATACTTCTTATCATGAGTAGAAGAGTACGCAGTATACATTTTATAGTACAGGAGGTGCGCTAGAACTATCAATAGAAGCCTCCGCTCAACTCCGCCAGCACAGCCTTCTGCCTCGGCGCACTCATAACCTCAAACCGATCCACAGTCATCACAAACGTGCCCCGACCCGCACTCAGACTGCGCAGATGCTTCAGGTATCCCACCATCTCCTTCAGTGGCACCTTGGCCGTGATGGTGCGGGGCCGGTTCACCGCGGCGGGGATCTCGGCGCCGATGGACGGCGTCTCGAAGGGATCAGGGGGCGCGTAGATCCGGCTCTGGTCGATGACGACGGGTTCTTCGGCGCCGGTGGGTGCGGGCGAGAGGTCGGTAGCTGTGATGGGGATGTCCTCGTCTAGGGAGACGATGTGGCCGCCGCGGGCGGCGGAGATGTCGTGGACGACGGCGCCGAGGCTGGCTTCGTCGACGCTGATGATGACGTTCATGACGGGTTCCATGAGCGAGGTTCCTGGTCTTGGCTGGGTGGGCGAGGGGAGGAGGCCGCGGAGTGCGGCGGATGTGGCGAGGCGGGCTGCGGCGGAGAGGGCGGAGGGGGTGGTATCGTTGCCGAAGATGTGTGTGGCCGGGTCGAGGGTCAGAGTGACGCGCGTGCTGTGCATGGGGAAGGTGAATTGGGGCCCGCGGGCCAGGGCAGCCAGGCAGCCGTTTTGCAGGGCCGTGCGGAGGGCGCGTACGTCCAGGCCTGGTGGGAGGAGGGGGCTCTCCTCGGTGCCCTTCTTGGTGCGTTCGATTTGGAGGTCGGGGGCGAGGATGATGATTTGGTTCCCATCGCGGGTCTCGACAGCGAGAGCGTCCGGTTCGGGGGCCGGTGACGTGTCTGGGTTGAATGGCTCGACGAGGGCCATGCAGCCGGCTTTGCCCTTGCGGCCGGCGATCTCCTTGTCGAAGATCTTGGTTACGGCGGGGGATGGGCCTAGGGGCGTTTCGCGGTAGCCGATCTCGATGCGGCCCATGCTTGCCTTGGCCTTGAGATCGTTGATTAGGCGGTCGCGCGCGATCTCCAGATGGAGCTCGCCCATTCCGCTCAGCAGGGTCTGTCCGGAGTCCTCGTCGACAGTTACATGGAGACTAGGGTCTTCACGCAGGAGGAGGGCGAGACACTCCTGCATCTTCTTCTCTTCGCTCAGACTATGTGGCTCCACGCTGGCGAAGAAGACGGGAGGCGGCACGTTGATGGGCCGCAGCTGCAGGGTATTGAGTGGCTCTGGCGGTGTCGCTTTGTTCCCCGCGTAGGACACGAGGGTGTCACCGGTCCGGGCGTGTTTGAGGCCTACCACGACGCCAATGTGTCCTTCGGGGATCGAATCCACCTCCACCGCGTCGTTGGCATACATCTTGAGTAAGCGCGGGGCGCGCTCAGAGACGTTGAGGTTGGTGTTGAACAGGATGCAGTTGCGATCCAGGGATCCAGAGTACACCCGCACGTAAACCAAAACCCCTCGTTTGGCGTCGTTGACTACCTTGAAGGCCAGGGCGCAGCCTTGCAGGTTCTTCATCACATTCTGGGACTCGGCATGCGCGACGGACTTCTTCTTCTGCTTGCCCTTGGAAGATGCGGTCCTTTCGTTCGATTCCACAAGGAGTTCGCCCGAGAGGAGGCGCTGCAAGCCTCCTTGGACTCCTCCAATGCTGACCTCCGGGTCGGGGGCCTCGAGCGGACTCGGAAGGAGGTTCACCACGGCATCCAGCAGGGGCTGGACTCCGACGTTGCGGAAGCTGGCGCCCGCAAAAATGGGGACGATGTTGCTTTCTGGCACCTCGAGCAGGCACCGGCGCAGGCTCTCGAGGATGTCTTGAGGAGGAACGGCAAGATGGTCCTCATCGCAATCCAGGAACTTCTCCACCATTGCCTCGTCGTGCTCGCTCAGCAGTTCCACAAGCGCTATCCGGGCACGTCTGAGCTCGTTTCCGAGCTGGGCTTCCTCGGCATCTAGCTGTGCAAGGCTCAGCATCTTGACCACCTTGCCGTCCCCTTCTTTCCATCGAAGACCTTGTAGGTTGATCGCGTCGGCCACACCGACAAAGCGACCATTACCGTTTTCAAACCACGGAATCTGACACACAGCCGGGAAGCCCCCGAGTCGAGAGCCTACCTCTCTGACCGTCCGCCCAAATGCAGCTCCATCTCTGTCTAGTTTGTTTACATAGACAATCCGGGGTATACGATACGTGCTCGCTTGGTGCCAGACTCGCTCTGTCTGCGCCTCGACACCAGCTACACCGTCGAGTATGCATACTGCGCCATCCAAGATGCGTAACGATCGCAGAACTTCAAATGTAAAGTCTGCATGTCCAGGCGTATCTATCAGATTAATCGTATGCGATGTCGCAGATCTGAGGATCTGCCCTTCTTGCTTACCGCCCTCCCCAGCTGTCGGCGGCCAGTGAAAGGTAATGGCCGCCGATTGAATAGTGATTCCTCGCGCACGCTCGGCAGGGAGAAAATCAGTGACTGTAGATCCCTCGTCCACGTCTCCTATCCTTCTGGTAAAGCCACTATAATAGAGCATACGCTCAGTGGTGGTCGTCTTGCCTGCATCAATGTGGGCTATGATACCAATGTTCCTTGTTCGGTCCAAAATTTTCTCTTGCCAACTTGACGTAGATGTCGAGAAGCCCTTCGATTGATAATGACTCTGGAGCAAACATATTTTATCAGAGATCGTGGTTCGTCCTGCTCTCAATCCCAGGCGTTTGGCAGCATCAACAGCTGATCTGGGGCCATTGGACCGCACCGTCTGTGGAAAGCTGCGCAGGAAAGGAGCTGCAACCATGACCAGATATCATTGACAAAATATAAGCATTCAGTTGGAAGCATTCATTTTGATTTCCCCGTAAGAGAAGGGAAAAAAGAAAAAGAATAGAGGAGATAAAAGCAAATTGCGAGAGGGAGAAGTTTAAAAGTGGATGATCTCCTCATCTCCAGAAGCAGACGAGTGAGTTGTATGCCTGGCCAATCAGGCGCCGATCCTCCCAGCGACGCAGGTAACCTCCGACCCCATCTTCAACGCTTCTCCCTCTAGGCAGAGCTCGTCTCCTCATTTCCTCCCATCGAGGCTGTTTTTCTTCTCTCTTAATCCTTCCAAATAGTTCAATCAGTTTTCTTGAAGGTCTACAGGTATTGTTATATCCACTCGCTTTCAACCCTCCCTGTCTGTCGTCTAACTAACAAGGTCGCGCCCGCAGCTCCGTGCAGACGTGGTTCCATCGGCGCCAGAAGACTATCCGCCCGAGGCATACATAATATACCATGGACTACTCAGCCATAACGCACGACCCGGATCATCCCTCAGGCTCTGATCCCTGGGCATCTCCTCGAGCGACTCAGACGTCCTACTCTGCATCCAACAACAACGATATTCCCTCCTCGCCGCTACCCCCGCACCATCAGCCCGGCTACAATGGCAACCAGGAGGGCGATGACTCCAGGCCAAGATCGTCCGAGAATGGAGCCCCCGGCTCTCCTGATCTCTCTGAACGATTGCAGAGTGCGCAATTAGGAGACCCGGACTATGCCGTCGAGCAACCACCGTATGCCACACAAGCCCAGTATGCGAACGAGCCTCGGTCTCAGCTCCCGGCGCGGTATCAAACCGGAGCCAGACAGCATGCCAGACCTGGGCCTGCGTACAAGATCCAAGCGAAGATTACGGGACTGGAAAGAACGGGGAAGAAGGATCCTATCCTACGATTTGATGTTCATGTAAGCGGTGTTCTGGTAGCAGACTGTTCGCCAGCAGTAAAACTGACGTCGGCCATCAGACGAATGTTCCCAAATTCAGAACGACACAGTACCGAGACGTTCGGCGCACCCATGCTGAGTTTTCAAAACTAGCAGACCATCTGATCTCCGCGAACCCGGAGGTTCTCGTCCCCGCAGTGCCGCCTCCATTGACCCCCGCCGGGGCAGGGACCGAAGAGGACGAGATCCGAGTCAAGGCATCGATGCAGCGGTGGCTGAACATTGTTATGAGCAATGAGGTTCTTATGCAGGATGACGAGGTGGTTCTGTTTGTCGAAAGCGACTTTGGCTACAGTCCCGTCGTTAGAATGAAGCAGCCCGCAACAGGCGTTCGGAGGAAGGTCCTGAAGCAGTTCGCCCCGCCGCCTGATGATACCCCTGAATTGCAGGATGCTCGGCCCATTGTGAAGATGTTCTACCTTGGAACTATGGATACCAGCCATAAGGTTGACCGCGTGGTCAAGGCTCGTCGAGGTAGGTGGCGTGATGTTTCTTTGGCTGAAAGAGAGTTCACTAATTGAAATTCCGTTCAGGACTCGGCCTCGCTGAATCGGATTTCGGCGTCAAATTAGGACAGATGCACGTGCAGGAAACGCACCCCGGCCTAGCCAACGCCTACAAGAAATTGGGAAAGATTATTCAGACGGTCGGAGACTTTCACGCAGTCCAGGCGACCGCAGAGGCGACTACACTGGAAGACCCCTTGAGCTATCATTCTTCCGATGCCTTTATTGTCAAGGAAACACTGACTAATCGTCACATCCTTCTGCGTGAACTCATCCAAGCTCAGCAAGCCACCCGCAGCAAGCGTGCAGCTGCGGACCGATTGAAGGTCAGCTCGTCGGTTCGGCCGGATAAGGTTGACGAAGCCATCAATGCCCTGGACGAGGCTCAGAGCCATGAGGACTATCTGACCAAGCGGACACAACGCGTCACTTCGAACCTTCTGCTGGAGAAGCGCGCCTGGTTTGAGCGTACCTCGAACGATATGTTAAACAGTCTGCGCGAGTATACTCTTCGCCAGATAGAATCGGAGCGGAGAACTTTGGCTACACTGGAAAGCATTCGTCCGGATATTCGGTCCATCGACTCGTCTGGCGGTCTTAGCCGCCTAGGTCGTGAGTCGCACCCGGCTGTCCGACGGCCAAACCTCGCTTCCAGCCAAGGTCCTAAGGGGGACGCATGGAGTGGGATTCCGCGCCGTAGTGACAGCCTCGGACGCAGCATGAGTGGTAGCTTTGTTGCGCCGACACCAGCCGAGGACGAGGAGACCAATGGACAAGGCACCGCCAAGGGACGACTGCGGTCTCCCAGCGGCGTTGGCTCGATCGTGGGGGAGGATGACGAGGACCGACTCGATGCCAAGAATGCCGCCAGTCGATTAGCCACCAGCACATTTTGAGCTATTTCTGTAGATTACGGACGTGATGTTGTTAAGATTCCCCTGTGACAACTAGTTTACTTCTGTGGTCCTTGTCTCGGCCAGAGCGCACCCTGTTTGAGTTCCAAAATGAATTATGCCCATTCGTTGATACTGTACTTGTTCTGTCTGTACAACACATGAGTATTTCCAGCCGTATCTCTCATGGTCAGCTCGACTTCGTCTGCAAGTTCTCCAAGCTCTCATCCATCGCCGGCGTAAACCGATCCCACCGCTCAGCGCCATCCTCGGGCAGATCAAACCACGCCGCCTTCTCCTGCACAAAGAGATGACAACTCGGCCTCGGGATCTTTGCTTGATGCGCGTTGTCGATGGTCCCCGCAGGCACGCTCTGATGCTCGGACTCGTAGTCATACTTCATGCTAACGCTCGATCCGCACTTTGGACAGAACCCGCGGGTCGCAAAGTCACTGGATCTCCGGAACGAGGGCGACTTGTTCTTGTCCCAAGTGAGGGAGCCTGGGGCAAAGGTCGCCCAGCTCTGATAGGGTGCGCCGGATTGTTTGCGGCAGGTGGTGCAGTGGCAATTTGTGACGTTTAAGGGGGGCTGGTTGGCTTTATAGGTGATGTGGTGGCAGGCGCAGCTTCCTGTGATTAGGTCGGAGGGCATTTTGTAAGAGGTCCTGGGTGTTGTCCTGTGTTGTTAGACTGGGGATTATTTAATAAGATGCATGGGTTGGATCATGCTGCTTATCAACTACCTAGACGTTTGCGGTCGACGTCATGAGGGGTTGTCCTCGTGTTGTACCTCTACCATCTTGTATCTTTCGCACAGCATATCATGGTCATGTCTGTCTAGGTACTATAGACAGGATAGGATCTACTGTAGTAGTAGCATCGAGCTCAAACCCAATGCTGTCCAAACAGGCATTCTGCACCGGAACAGCTTCTCCACTGATTTGACCATTATTAACCATTATTAATCCCTTCTCTGAAGTTCTGTCGCCCCTCCGCCCCCACTTCTGGACAGCTCTCGAAGCTCTGATTGAGTCTTGTGCGGCATTGAGGGTCCATATTAACTCCATCTCGCGGATCTCTTGATTTCAAAGCAACTGTAGCGTTGTAGCTTGTGTGTAACTTGGAAATGTCCATGAGCTGCTGCATTACACATCCTTGCAGAGCTACATAAGTGCGGTTTAGGTCCCACTCACGCGTTGCTTGCACCCTTGCTGTTTAAATTACTCCAGGCTGTTTGCATCAGAGAAAAATTCAATATGGCTCCAAAGGTTTTTCTGTATGTTCAACCGTCCTGACTATTTTGTTGATAATACTCACCTTTGACCTCGTTTTCCAGCACAGGTGTCACCGGGTACATTGGTGGAGATGCCTTCTATGCGGTCTCCCAAGCACATCCTGACTGGCAGATTTCTGTCCTAGTTCGCAACAAAGACAAAGCGGCTCAACTTGCCAGCAAATACCCCAATGTCCGGATCGTGCATGGAGACCTTGACTCCGCCGACGTCATCGAGGAGGAAGTCAAGAATGCAGATATCGTCTACCGTACGTGAACATACTCTGCTACAAGCGACCATAGACTCACGACGTACAGATTGCGCCGACTGCGACCATGTTGCTTCTGCCACTGCTATCACCAAAGGCGCCGCCCGCCACTCCCCCGAGAAGCCCCTCTGGCTAATTCATACATCTGGCACCGGTATTCTGACCGTCGAAGACTTCCGCGCCAACACCTGGGGCATTGAGCGCACCAAGGAGCACAACGACTGGGACGGAGTAGACGAGCTGATGAACCTGCCCGATGACTCCTTCCACCGGAACGTCGACAAGATCATCATCGAGGCTGGCCAGCGCGCTCCCGACAGTGTCAAGACCGCCATCGTCTGCCCGCCTACCATCTACGGCCCCGGCCGCGGTCCCGGCAACCAGAAGAGTGTCCAGGCATACTGGCTGGCTGCTGCCGTCCTGAAACGGAAGAAGGGCTTCCTCGTCGGCGAGGGCAAGAATACCTGGCACCAGGTGCATGTTCAGGATCTCAGCAATGTCTACCTGGCCCTGGGGGATGCCGCGGCGGCAGGAGGCGGCAAGGCCACCTGGAACGAGCAAGGGTACTACCTCGCCGAGAACGGGTCTTTTGTCTGGGGTGATGTTCAGCGTGCTGTGGCCAAGGTGGCTTACGAGAAGAAGCTGATTCCGTCTCCTGATGTTGAGCCGTTGTCAGACGAGCGGGTCACGGAGCTGCATCCGTTTGGGCTGTATGCTTGGGGGAGCAACTCGCGCGGTCATGCCATACGCGCGAGGAAGCTGTTCGGTTGGTCGCCTCAGCAGCCTAGTTTGATGGACCTCATCCCTCAGATTGTGGAGGTTGAGGCTAAAGATTTGGGATTGATCTGAAATGTTAGAAAGATATGTACGACGGACATATTTCATGAAAATGGCACTTTTTGTTCTGAATATGTGGTTGAAAGAGAAGTCATACAATAGCAAACTGTAGTCGTTTCTTTCCCATTCAATTATAGATGTCAATAGCAAAATGAGTCCGTAATGAAAGCAGATCTGAATAAGAAAGCCGTCGTAGTAGTAAGAGGGATTAAAGGGAACAATAGAAGAATAAAATAGCCTACAATGAATGGCGGCGGGAGAACCCAAAAAGCTTAGCGCCGAGCATGACATTAAGCGACCCAAACGCGCCAATCGCTCCGTAGCCGCGATCCTCCCTGCATGCTTGTTATTACGTTTTGCTGGAGCTCTCTGCGGTTCTTTGATCGATTTAGACAGCAACACTACAACCTACAACTCGTCTCCGCACTCATTAACCATCGCAGGTTGTCCTCTCCATCGTCTCTTTCTCCATCTCGTATATGCATTTCTGCTCTTAGTTGGTGGTTTGACTTCTGGCATGTACTGACAGTTTCACCTACAAAAGACCCGCTCCATGAATTGCGACCTGTCGGAAATTTCGCGGTTCCTATGAGGTGTTAGCTCGGACGAAGCTGTCATGGCTCCAGGTGCCGGAGGAAAGAGGAAGAGAGGCGACAGATCGTGGTCTGGCGACTCCGGCAACGACGGTCAACGGCCTTCACCCCACCGGCCAGGCAATCTCAACATGGCGCAACACAATCACGGCTCGCATCCAAATCACCCTCGCGACTTTCCCGAAACGCGCGGTCGCGTACGAAGACAGCCTAGCCGAGGCGGGAGAAACAATAATAATCCTAGCCGACGACCTAGCAATGAGATTCCCAACGTCCCCGCTGGACAGAAGGATACGGCCATGTCTCCGCCTGCCAGGGAGGTGCCTGAGGCGAGCCAGACAAACGGGGTTTCGCCGACGGTAGTAGCAGCTAGTGTGCAGCCCTCGCCGTCTCCTGCGCCGAGCTTACAACAAACGCACGCACAAGCGCAGGCGTCCCCGAAGCCTCAGCCACAGTCACTGCAGTCGCCTGCTCCTCCCGTCAAGCCTCCACCGGGTCCACCGCCGCCTTACGATTACGAATATGCCACAGATAGTGTAGTTGAAGATTGGACCTCAACAGGAAGACAGAAGGTCATTACGAATGGTGTGCAGGCGAGGGACATGGAGGATGCGTCAACATTGGCTTCGATCTACCAGGAACTGATCCGATCTGCATTCTACGGCCGGTTGTCACCCACGGAGGCCGGAACGGTGATCAAGGAGATCATTGGAGAAGAGGTTGCAGCTCAAGACATGGATATGGTTCACGACGGGCGATCCTCAACAGTTCTCGACACACGCTCTTTGTTCCTGGACACCCTGTCTATTCTTACTGATGCCGATCCAAGCAATCCTGCCTTGAGATCCTTGGTTTTCTCCACAGGAATCAATGCAGCCCTTCTGCGCCTCCAGCTCGAAACTCCCGTCCTTCAGACGCTGGGACTTGTTCGTGATACCTTCACTCGCATAGGCATTCGTAAACAAACCAATCTTCTGTACCGACAGTCCAACTACAATCTGCTGCGGGAGGAGTCGGAAGGGTACTCCAAGCTGTTGACCGAGCTTTTCACCACTAGCAACAACGAACCACCAACCAGCGAGGTCGTTGAAGATACTTTCGAGAGGGTCAAGGCTATGATAGGAGCCTTTGATATGGACGTTGGCCGAGTTTTAGATGTCACGCTCGATGTCTTCGCCGCAGTGCTTGTGAAGCAATATCGCTTCTTTGTTAAGCTTCTCCGAGCCAGCTCCTGGTGGCCCAAGGACGATATCTCCCGCACTCTTGGTGGTGCTGACCGCGATTCTGGCCTGCCAAATTGGGCATTACCAGGTTCCGCAGGGTGGGCGACAACAGACGAGGAGCGAGCTGAGATCATGCAAGCCAATGAGCAGCGAGATCGGGAGTTTTGGAACAGAGTCAGAGAGATTGGTATTCGAGCATTCTTCGAGATCGGACGGAAGCCGATCACTGAAGACGAGAGAAAGCGAATCTTTCCAGAAAGCACGAATCTGTCAGAAGAAGAGATGGAGACACGGAAATGGATCGAAGAGACAGGAACCCTACCCCCAAAAGGAAACAGGGTCGCAGCGCAGCTTCTCGGTTTCAAGCTCCGCTTCTACTCGTCAAAAGCGCGGGACAAGTCAGACATTCTCCCCGACAACCTCATCTATCTGGCAGCCCTTCTGATCAAAGTTGGTTTCATCTCGCTTCGCGACTTGTACCCTCATCTTTGGAGACCTGACGAATTGATGGACGACCTGAAGGAGGAGAAAATGAAGGAAAAAGCAGAAAGAGAAAGAGCTGCGCGGCCGGGTGGAGGTGTAAATGCTTTGATGATGGCTGGCGCTCTGTCGGACGATACGTTACCCATTCCACGCATTCGTGGATCAGAACAACGACCATCCACTCCTGCGAAGGACCAAGAAGCGGACAAAGCAACTCCGGCGAAGACGGACGAAGATGACCTGCCAGAGCCCTCAGATCAGAAGGTCATGCTGCTAAAGAGCCTGCTCGCCATCGGAGCCCTTCCTGAGGCTCTTTTTATCCTCAGCAAATTTCCTTGGCTTATGGACGCCTACCCCGAACTCCCCGAATACATTCACCGTATCTTGCATCACAGTTTGAGCAAAGTGTATGCCTCGTTGCGCCCCTTGCCGTCGGTCGAGGAGCTCAGGGAACAAAAGCAAATACCCAGCCAAGATCAGGGAGGCCTCGCAAAAGGACAGATTCGGCTGACTTCGGCGCCTCCAAGACGGGTCCTTCGCTGGGCTCAGCTCGACAAGGACGACACAAATGATGGGACCGACTATAGATTCTATTGGGACGATTGGGCCGATAATATTCCAGTCTGTCAATCCGTTGATGATGTTTTTGCCCTTTGTTCGTCGCTTCTCAATCTGTCTGGGCACAAAATTGGACATGACCCCAGTCTACTAGCTAAGCTGGCGAGGATTGGCAAATCCAGTCTCACTCAAGATGACTCACCTGGGAACAAAGCGCGCTGGCAGGATCTCTGCAAACGTCTCCTGGTGCCTGCGATCAGTTTGACCAAGGCCAATCCCGGTGTTGTGAATGAAGTTTTCGACCTCCTTGGATTCTTTCCCAGAGCAACAAGGTACAACATGTACGCGGAATGGTATTCTGGGCAGACATCTCGACTGCCGGATATCAAGTCGGCTTTTGATCAAGCAAGAGCCGAGACGAAGGACGTTCTCAAGAGGCTGAGCAAAACAAACATACGACCGATGGCTCGTGCATTAGCGAAGATCGCCTTTGCCAATCCTGGTATCGTGATCAACGTCGCCATCAGCCAGATCGAGTCCTACGAGAATCTTATTGAAGTTGTGGTGGAGTGTGCGCGCTACTTCACATATCTCGGATATGACATACTCACCTGGGCCCTAATCAACTCGCTTGGCCAGAAAGGACGAAGCCGAGTGCAAGAAGGCGGGCTGTTGACCAGTCGATGGCTAAACGCTTTGGCAACATTCGCAGGCAGGACTTATAAGCGCTACTCTGTCATGGATCCCACTCCTGTTCTTCAGTACGTCGTTGAACAGCTTCGGCAGAACAACTCCACGGATCTTATCGTTTTGGAGCAGATGATTAGCTCCATGGCTGGTATCATCACAGATACAAACTTCAACGACGCGCAAATTCAAGCTATGGCCGGTGGCGAGATCCTCCAGTCACAGACCATCCTACAACTGCTGGACAAACGGCACGAATCGAAAACAACTTCGAAACGATTGATGAAAGCTCTGACAGTATCCAAACTGGCCGGTCAATTGCTTGTTGCAATCGCTCAGGAACGCTGGACTTGTATCTACAAGGCAACGGAGGGAGATTCCGAACTCAAGTTACTAGGTAACGTCTTCGACGAGATTCATCGCATCCTAGCCCAGTATCTGGATCTCCTACGCAGCAACTTGTCGGTGGATGAGTTTGATTCTTTTGTTCCCGACTTGGCTTCTCTCATCAAGGAATTTGGTATCCAGCC
This sequence comes from Aspergillus thermomutatus, assembly GCF_002237265.1. Lineage (NCBI taxonomy): Eukaryota > Fungi > Ascomycota > Eurotiomycetes > Eurotiales > Aspergillaceae > Aspergillus > Aspergillus thermomutatus. The sequence continues at coordinate 14,084 of NW_020798166.1, read as the reverse complement.
TGAGATTGCATTCTGGATCCGCCGGCCCAGCGTTTCGCGAAAGGTCGCGGATGCTGAAAAGGCACTGCAAGAGGAGGAAGCAGCAGCGGCGGCGGCGGCGAAAGTCCAGGAAATCGAAGCAGCACCCATCAAAACCGAGGATGACAAGATGGAAACGACAGATGAGGGCGAAATGAACGGCACCGCAGATGAATCCGCCGACAACCCCATGGATGTTGACAAGGACCAAGCTGTAGCAGCCACCGAGGGAGACAGCCACCCTGCTTCAGGACAACCGACATCCTCTGGTCCAACCCTAAACCCAGTCATGCAGGATCTCGAGGATCAGGTCAAGTCCGCACTGACACCTGAGACTTGGGGTGTGGTCGGTCTGCATTTTTACGTCATTTTCTGGCAATTATCACTTTACGACGTACATATCCCCCAGAAGGCTTACGAAGATGAAATCGAACGTCAGAAGAAAAAGGTCGTGGCCATCAACAGCGATCGGTCGGACATTAGCATGGCTGGCACACAGCGAAAGGAAAGAGAAAAGAAGCAGATAACCCAACTTCAGGAGCGCATCTTGGAGGAAAACAAGGCCCATCTGAAGGCTTACGGTCAGACAAGGGCAAGGCTACAGAAGGAAAAGGACCGGTGGTTCGCCGGCATGCGTGGGAAGCATGATTCCCTTAACGTCAGCCTGCTGGAACAGTGCTTCCTGCCCCGTTTGCTGCTATCACCCATCGATGCGTTCTACTGCTTTAAGATGCTCAAGTTCCTGCACACGTCTGGCACACCTAACTTTCGTACCGTTGGGCTGTTAGATCAGTTGTTCCGCGAACAGAGACTTACCGCGTTGATCTTCCAATGCACCTCACGCGAAGCGGATAATCTTGGCCGGTTCTTGAACGAGGTCATTCGCGACCTTGGTCGCTGGCATGCCGACAAGGCCGTTTACGAGAAGGAAGCTTTTGGCACGAAGAAGGACCTGCCTGGCTTTGCCATCAATGTCGATCCCGAAGGCAAACCTACCACGTTCTTGGAGTACGAGGACTTCCGCCGACTGTTGTACAAGTGGCACAGGCTTCTGGCTTCCGCACTCAAGATTTGTTTGAATGGAGGCGAATACATGCATATTCGGAACGCGATCAGTGTCCTCAAGGCAGTCGTGCAGCATTTCCCTGCGGTCAACTGGATTGGTCGTGACATGCTCACTAGCGTCAACCACCTGAGTCAAAACGATGAGCGAGATGACGTGAAAATCCCTGCCGCATCGCTGATTGGCGACCTGAACCGCCGAGAGAAGAAATGGATGCTACCACAAGCCTTCATGATTGCAAGCCAACCAGCGGGCAAGGGACCTGCACCAGCGGCTGGAAAACCCGGGACTCCACGACCTCGTTCCACTACACCAGCTCCCCTAAATGCTGCAGCGCCCGAGTTCAAGCCCCCAGCATCCACGGAGTAAGTTGACATCCGGGCACCACTCTGACTTATCGAATTTTCTAACAAAGTCATGCGCAGACCTGAAGGCGGCCCCAGACATGAGGTGACTAAAAAGTTTGAGGTAGAGGATGGGGAGATCGAAGACGCTAAGATGATGGATGTATCAGCCAAGGTCACTGAGACAAGCGATCAAGCTGCCCAGAAATCAGCTGCAAAAGCTGAAGTTGCGTCACACCAAGGCGACGAGTCTGCAGTCACCCAGCCTCATGAGACGACTCGCAGTCAATCTACGAACGAGAAACCCGTTGCTTCCAGCACTGAGGTTCATACAGAGGTTGAGCTTCCCTCGCATCCACGAATATCTGATTCGCCAGCCACATCGCAGACGGCCACGAAGGCTTCAGAATCTGGACGCCTTCCTAATGTTCCCAGACGCCCAGAATCAGAGCGAGCTCCCTTCAGCAGTCCCAATATGCGTTCCCAATCGCAGATACCAAGTCGCCCGTTCCGTGGAGATGACGGTCGGCTGCCACCGCGCTCTGATCTCATGGATGCTCGACGAGACAGGCAGTCAGACTTCCCTCGCGGCGGCCGGTTCGGTGATCATGAACATAGCCGATCATTTGACCAGTCCGGGCCAGAAGGCAGAAGCTATGGTCGTCTCGAAAGAGAATTTCCTTCCAGGCCCCCTGCAGATGAACCATTCCGGGGCCCTCCCTATCGGGATGGCCGTCTCACACGTGAGGCGGATTGGCCTGACCGTTCTGGGCGCATGCGTGGACCTCCGGATTCCCGCGAAGCTCCTTCGTCACGGTCTGGTCCACCTGGCCCACAAACGCACCCTGATCGTGCAGACTTGATTCAAGATCACCCTGATCGTGGTGGAGACGGGTATCGGCGCGGGGAGCAGATGCGACAAGAGAAAGATGACCGAAGGGCTTTGCCACCAAGGGCTCTCTCACCCCCAAGGGCAGACCTCCCGAATCGTCCAGAAAGATTCCCACTTGATGACCGCCGTTTACCCTCTCATCCCCAAGCGCGTTCGCGATATGAGGATGCACCGACCGGACCCCGCAATGACCGGCTACCACGGGCCCCTATGGATGTTCCCGAACCCAGGGAGCCTGGCATCGACATGAGCCATGGCCGGTTACGTCAACCAGAGCCAACATCAGACATCCCGTCTGGTCCACGGGGAAGAAATGTATCCGGACGCGGTGGACGCACCGCCTCTGGTTTCTCGCATGCTGCACCGTCTGCTCCCGCCGGGGCCACGGATCGTCAACCCCCCACTGGACCAGGTCGCCAAGGAATGCGGAACTCAGCTGAACAGCCAAGTTCAACAGGCCCGTCATCGCCAACAATCGAGAAGCTCGACGCCAGTGGGATTCATCCAGACCGTCTCAAGGCTTTGCAACAGCAAGCAACTGAGGACACTTTTGGCGGCAGTCCACGCTCTCATCAATCTCCATCCCCCGCATCAACTGCTCCGCCATCCGGACCTCGTGGTGGCCTTGCGCCGCCCTTGGGTCCATCCTCAAACAATCGCGGGCTGCCTTCTGGACCTGGTTTGGGTGAACGTGGAAGGGGGGACAAGCGGTTCGCGGGGATCAACAACATGCTCCAGCAATCAGGCGGACCTGGAGACCGTGGAGGCCCTGGCCCACAAATTCGTGGTCGCGGCGCGAATAGACAGTCAGGTATGGGTGGTCCCTCGCCCCAAAGCACTCGACCAGGAACACCGGGGGCTTCGGAAGAGGGTAGCCGATCGGGTTTATCCAGTCAAGGCCGTCCTGATCTTATGGCTGGCCGGCCTTCGGCCTCCTTTACGGAAGACGGTGGTCCTTCCCAGGGTCGTCTCGGCGGCGGACGAAGTGAGCCAGTGGAAGAAACGGGATCGGAGTCAAGACGATCTGGCAAGTTCTCACACGACCGAGAACGTGACCGGGATCGGGAACGGGAACGGGACAGAGAGCGCGATCGTGATCGTGAGCGCGAACGCCGAGGCGGCGGGGACGAAGAGGGGGGACGTAGTAGCAGTCGCCGAGAGGAACAGCGAGAACGGGTTCGAGACTTTGAACGCGAACGTAGCCGTCGCGGTGATGCTCCGGGAACCGGCTCTCGAGAAGAACGATATGAGTCTCGCGAGGCGTCGCGACGCGGAGCCGGCTCGCGCGAAGAAAACCGTCGACGAGACCGCCGAGAGAGGGAAGAGAATCCCGAATTTGGACCGGGCAGCCATGAGCATGAAGGCCGTCTCCGACCCCCTTCTTCTTTGGGGGGACCACCACCTCCTCCGCCACCGCCGCCACCACCACCGCCCCTTCCGGGTAATGCGGAGGAAGATCGACGATGGGGTGCAGGCGGCGGCGGCAACGGCGGCAACGGCGGCCGTGAGCTACGGGACAGGGATCGAGACCGGAATCGCGACCGGGGACGGGATCGGGACTACAATCGCGACGGGGGAAGCGGGGGACCTCACCGAAAACGTGGCCGACCTGGAGGAGACGATGGACCTGGTGAAGGAGGAGGCGGTGGAGGAGGAGGAGGAGGCCGAGGAGGCATGCGAATGGGAGGGGAAAACAAACGGCCTCGACGAGGGCAATGAATGTGAAGAGAAACGGGCTAGCTTTTGTTGTATGCTCCATTCATTCGAACACTATATTTCCTTTCTTCCTATCTCATCTGGAGTTCTATATCATTGCATTTGTTGGACGGTGTTTGTTGCATTACCACCAAGCTTGCGTCGGATCTAAGGGATTCTTCTTTTCGTTTGTGGCCCTGAATATAGGAATTCAATTTCATAGGCTTGTATTATTGAAGACCTCGAAATCATCAGATTGGAATGATGACATTGTTGATTATCATTGCTCTTGTCTGTGTGAAGCAGTAAGGTGACAGTTGGGGTCACGAGGGCTGCTTTACCACCACTTCTTCCTGCTCTCCGTCTTCCAATCTATCTCTTTACCCCCCCACTTTCAAGCAACCATGTCTGCAAGGACCGTCAAACCATCATCGTTCCTATTATCCGAATGCCAATCCTAGCTCAAGAATCACAGGCAGATCGGACCGACACTCCGCGTCTTCCCCCGCTCTCTGAACCGCCAAGCGTCGGTTAAACCTCGGACGCTGCTCCGTTTCCTTTTCATCCAGCTCCCTGTCTAGCGTCATCGGTCCCTGAAGCCTTGACTCTTTGGGATTATCCAAGGACGCGCGGGGATACATATTGTGCGAGCACTAGATAGTGGGACTCCTTCCCCTGGGCCGTGCTTGTTATCATTCCCTGGCTAACTACAGAGTATCATGCTAGTGCGACAGTTTCGAATCCCAATGGATGGCCGTTCCTGTCAGTTTCATTTTCATACATGACTATCAGCTAGGAGTAATCAGTGGATGTTTCTCCACCGCTGGGAGAATTTCGGGCGTTCCAACCAGCGATCCACCCGCTGCGCTACATGGAGAAGCTCCATCTGTGATGCTGACATGCTTGAGTTGCAGAAATGCAAACAGTTGCTAATGATTCCGCACTCTGCTGCTATCTACAACGGTTGAACCACCGGGTCCTGAGATCGCGACGGAGAATTCGGGACGATAGAACGAATGAATGGACGTGGCTGGTTTCATCTCCAGTTGATGATTACTTGTTCTTTTTTTTTTATTCATGCTCAGAAAGACGATAGTCCGCGTGCAGTTGGAGATTTTGGAGTATGCTTAGACTAGAGATACAGCCGCAGTATATGTAGAGCTTGGTTTCCCCTCGATACGTCAACTTTTTTTTTGTCGTCGTTCTCCTCAAACGGTTCCTCCTTCCTCTGATCATTGTGTTGCTGGTTTATTTAACCGTCTTGCGAATCCTGAGAGTCGTGGTTCCTTTTTGATTTATCGTGTTTTTCCCCAACCGTTGATCGGAGGGATCCCTTTTCTCTTTTCTTGTATATACTTGATCACCCGTTCACCATGGTTCAGTTAGACGTGGAAAAGACCATTGAGGAGCTCACGCTCGGTGAGAAAGTAGCTCTCACAGCTGGTAAGTGATCGCGCGATTCACATGCGATTCCCTGCGAATTGGTAAACGATGAATTTGGTGGCATACATCGAAAATCACAGCTAACCAGAATAATGATTACAGGGATTGATTTCTGGCACACGGCCGCTGTCCCCCGTCTCAACATCCCCAGTCTTCGCATGTCCGATGGCCCCAATGGTGTGCGCGGCACACGCTTCTTCAACGGTGTCCCTGCCGCATGCTTTCCCTGTGCAACCGCGCTGGGCGCGACTTGGGATACCGAGCTCCTGCACGAGGTGGGCCGACTGATGGCAGAGGAGTCTATTGCCAAAGGCTCGCATATCGTGCTGGGACCTACAATCAACACTCAGCGATCCCCACTTGGAGGTCGAGGCTTCGAGTCATTCGCCGAGGACGGTGTCCTCTCGGGCATTCTGGCGGGACACTATTGCGAAGGTCTGCAGGAGAAGGGCGTTGCGGCCACTCTGAAGCATTTTGTCTGCAATGACCAGGAACATGAGCGCTTGGCTGTTGATAGCATTGTGACGATGCGCGCTATGCGTGAGATTTATCTCTTGCCCTTTCAGCTGGCATTGAGGATCTGCAAGACTGCCTGCGTTATGACAGCCTACAACAAGATCAATGGAACGCATGTCAGTGAGAACAAGCAGATCATCACCGATATTCTCCGCAAGGAGTGGGGGTGGGATGGTCTGGTCATGAGTGACTGGTATGTTCATACCTCTTCAATGCTGATTGACCCTAAGTGGCACCGAAAGATACTGACGACTTTCAGGTTTGGAACATACAGTACTTCCGATGCCATCAATGCTGGCTTGGATCTTGAAATGCCAGGCCCAACCCGCTGGCGTGGAACCGCTCTGGCGCATGCCGTTTCATCCAACAAGGCATTTGAGTTCGTGATGGACGAGCGGGTTCGCAACATTTTGAACCTGCACAACTTTGTCGAGCCATTGGGCATCCCAGAGAACGCTCCTGAAAAGGCCTTGAATCGGCCAGAGGACCAGGCTCTGCTCAGACGAGCGGCGGCAGAATCTGTGGTTCTCATGAAGAACCAGGACAACGTTCTGCCTCTGAAGAAAGAGAAGTCCATTCTGGTCATTGGGCCAAACGCTAAGACTGCCGCGTACTGCGGCGGCGGATCAGCGTCACTGGATGCATACTACACCGTGACACCGTTCGAAGGTGTCTCCGCCCAGAGCCAGGGCGAGGTCAAGTTCTCACAGGGTGTCTACTCATACAAGGAACTGCCCTTGCTCGGTCCTCTGCTGAAGACGGACGATGGCAAGAAGGGCTTCAAGTTCCGCGTGTACAACGAGCCCCCTTCGGAACCCAACCGCCAGATCGTCGATGAACTGCACCTTGTATCGTCCAGCGGCTTCCTGATGGACTACAAGCACCCCAAGATCAAGTCCTTCACCTTCTACGTTGACATGGAGGGCTACTTCACACCGGAAGAAGACGGTATCTACGACTTTGGGGTGACAGTGGTGGGCACCGGTAAACTGTTCATCGACGACGAGCTCGTCGTCGACAACTCTAAGAACCAGCGGCAGGGCACCGCTTTCTTTGGCAACGCCACCGTGGAAGAGCAAGGCTCCAAGGAACTCAAGGCCGGCCAGACCTACAAGGTTGTCCTGCAATTCGGCAGCGCCCCAACATCCGACCTCGACATGCGCGGCGTTGTCATCTTCGGCCCGGGAGGATTCCGCTTCGGTGCCGCCCGTCGCGTCGGCCAGGAGGAACTCATCTCCAAGGCGGCGGAGCTAGCCTCCCAGGCCGAGCAAGTCGTCATCTTCGCCGGTCTCACCAGCGAATGGGAGACGGAGGGCCACGACCGTGATCACATGGATCTGCCCCCCGGCAGCGACGAGATGATCAGCCGCGTGCTGGACGCGAACCCGAACGCGGTGGTGGTCATCCAGAGCGGCACCCCGGTCACCATGCCCTGGGCAAACACGGCCAAGGCTCTGCTACAGGCCTGGTTCGGCGGCAATGAATGCGGCAACGGCATTGCAGACGTCCTCTACGGTGACGTCAACCCCTCCGCCAAGCTCCCGCTGACCTTCCCCGTCCGCCTCCAGGATAACCCATCCTACCTGAACTTCCGCTCCGAGCGCGGCCGCGTCCTCTACGGTGAGGACGTGTATGTTGGATACCGCTACTATGAGAAGGTCGACCTGCCCCCTCTCTTCCCCTTCGGCCACGGACTCTCCTACACAACCTTCTCCCGCTCCGATCTATCCCTCACCACCAGCCCCGAGAAGCCCCAGCTGGAAGACGGCGAGCCCATCACTGCCACTGTCTCCGTGACCAACACCGGCAGCGTAGCCGGCGCCGAGATTGTTCAGCTGTGGGTGGCCCCGCCGCCGACGGGGGTGAACCGCCCCGTGCGGGAACTCAAGGGATTCGCCAAGGTGTTCCTAGAACCCGGTGAGACAAAGCAGGTCGAGATCGTGGTGGAGAAGAAGCTGGCGACGAGCTGGTGGGACGAGCAGCGTGAGAAGTGGGCTTCGGAGAAGGGGACGTACGAGGTGCTAGTGACGGGGACGGGCGACGAGGTGCTCAAGTCTTCTTTTGAGGTCGGGAAGACGCGGTACTGGCTGGGATTGTAGACAATTCGATCCTGATGGTTACGAATGATGGATGATGACTCGGTCGTTTTTGTTTTTCCCTACTCTTACTGTTACGTTGTTATGGTTTACTGGATTCAATGACGGGGAACGATGGACCTTGGATGGGACGAGATAAGTTGAAGATATTGATACCAATAGACATGGTACAGTTCATTCGGTGTTCCTTTTGCTTTAAGTACTTCGTAGTAGCCATACAAAACGCAAACGCTTCCCAGTCCACCACACCCAGCAGACTTTCATAAACAGCCGTAGTAGTCGATCGAGTCGAGCAGATAAAATATCTAAACCAGATCGCACATAACGAATAATTTGCACTCGGGAACAAAAATAATGTGTAGTATGGAATAACAAGCAACAAATCAACCATCAGAATTCCCCACGCTGTCAAGCCAGATGAAGGTAAAGCACGAGCAAAGATAAGACATATATGCCCGAAGTAGAGTACAACTAAGTAGCTTACACGATCCGAGTGAATCCCGTCGTGTCCTTGCTGCGAGGGGCACTGCCGGGCCTGTGCCTCCCCATGTCCAAGATGGACATCTTCCTCAGCAGGGAATTGCTCTTGCAGGGAGGCTGAGAGTCGGACTGAGACCGCGAGTGAGAGTGCGAATGAGGTTGGTGCTCTTTGGTTTGGCGTTTCAGGCTCGCCAGGCTCTCTTTCGAGATGAGCGATCTCAGAGACCAGAAGGATGGCCTTTTCTGTTTTGCGGAGCCTGGATGGGGAGACTTGTTGGACTTTGACGGGGGAGTAGTGGCGTCTTGTTCTGCGGGTGAAGCGAAGGTGCAGCCGATAATGCCGGTTTTCATCTTCTCCATGACGGCGAGCTGGAGGTCGACGTTGCGCTGTGCTTCTTCGGCGTCTGTCATGATGTGGACGACGCCGCTGCTGTCGACGATCACGGCGGGTTGGCCGTCGCGCTTGCGAATACAGCTGGCGCCGAATTCGACGGTTTTGGGTGGTAGTTGGTTGGTTGTTGGGTCTCTGTCGCTGATCTCGGGTGCTTGGGGGGTATCGCTCTGAGGGACGGCTTGGAAGTCCTCGAAGCGTGGTTTGCGGTTGAGCTGGGAGACTTTGGTGCACGGTCGGGAGAGGCTTGGTGTTCTCCCGAGGTCGAGTGTGGTCTTATCTGGGTTGAGGAATACTTCGACGTCGTCTGAGATGGTCTCTTCGTCGGTGGAGAGATTAGGGCTGGACTTGGTGGCCAGGAAGGCAGTAGTCTCTTGGGACTGTGCTGGTGGGCATTCCACGGAAATTTCTTCTGCGGTAGTGTGTTGATCTTGCACATTTGAATTAAGGCCGTTGATAGATGGCTCAATACTGGAAAGCCCGGTGCAGAAAGTCATGTCGCTGCAGGTTGTGGCAGGCGAACTAGCATTCGTTGATGAATCGTGATTGGAACAATGTAGGTCGTGGAATGGAGAGGTTGAAGAGGTTTCATTTGTCAGGCTGGAGGCCTGGTGAGCATCCAGCTCAATAGCAGAATCATACTTCCTGATGTCGTTGCTGGATTGGTCCTGGTCTGCTGGAGCTGAAGTCGCAGTGGATATTTCAAGTTTCTCTGGCGCCGGGGCAGCATCATGGCAGGCCAGTGTTTGTTTGATATCATTTGAAAATTCTCCTTGCTTAATGCTCTTCGCAAGCAAGACACAAGACCAGCGGATCTCTCGCTCCAGCTGTAGAGAGATCTTACGGCGCTCAATCAGCACAGATCGTCGCCTGAAGATAATGGGTGTATGTTTCAAGTCGTAATATCGTGAGCACTCGTCTCGCCGAGTGAAGCCAGAATTCTGCTAGCTTCGGGTCAACATCCATTGTAAGTCTCCCAATTTGGTGTAGCTGCACTTACTTGTGAACCAAAGAGAAAAGAAAGAGAAGGCTTCGTCCTGATGCTCTTTCTTCTCGGAAGGGCGGGCTCCATGTTGATAATCCACTCGAACCAGTCTGAGATGAAAGATTGTAGGCAGGTGTCGAAGAAAAGAGAGAATAAACGAAGAAACCCGATCAATAACAAGGAGACCAGCTCTAGTGATTCACGGGCCAACGTTAAGTATGCTTGTAAAAAGTGGTCTGTGAATGAGGACGGGGCCAGCTGTGGGAATGAGAGGAGAACGAATCACACGGCAGTTGGACGTCTAGGCCTGGGACAAATGACTTCCAGTCAACCGGCAACCGCTTTTCTAAGCCCTATGAACTATGCAGACGGCGAGGTCTTCTGGTATAAGCAGTGGCGTTTCCTGTCGAATCAGGACTAACGAGTGTCGCCACAATGGGGTTGTTATGGAGCAATAGATGGACTGGTATGCGGGGGTTGCTTGGTCGATGTCGATCTAATATTGGAGTGAACGAAAGAACGTGGAGCTCGGCAGCTTGCGTCGAGGCTGGATAGTGAATTAGCGAGAGACAGCCAGCTGAATATCATCAGCTGTGCTGGGAGTCAAGTGGTGTGTTGAAAGGTCGTCAGAGATGCAGTTGAGGAACAGAAGCAGCAAGAGGGAGGAAAACAAATGACTGCAAATGACGTTAAGGCAAAGTTCAGGCAGTCAGGCCAAAGCAGGCAGAAAGAGAGATAGATAGAAACCGCAAAGAAGGTTGCAGATGAACAGCAACACATAATCTGCGAGAATAGAAGCGAGACAAAGCAGGGTTTAAACTCGTCAATGTGTCTGCAGAAGTAGTAGTACTACAGAATAGCGAGCATAACCAGTAGAGGGAAAATGGACGGTTGGTGAGGGCCTCAAAGCGTCAATAAACACTGAACAAGCTGTGCAACTCGTTCGGTCTCGAACGTATCAATCAGTAGGGAGGAAAGGCAGCACTTTCAACTGATTTGCCGGGTTTAAGACGATGTTTTGTTATCTGAGACGAGATCAACGACTACTGAAGTCATATTCAACTACGGAGTACTCGCTATATTCTCTAGTCAGCTATACAGATTACTGTCTTCAAAGTGTATAGGTCTGTTTAGTTGCATCATCTTCTCTCTTCTCCTCTCTCCACAACGTACTTTTGCACTCACAATGCACAAGAGAATGCATTACTGATCATCTCCGAAGATGCATGGGCCCAATGTTGGAGTTGTGCAAGGGATCGACAGCGGAGCGATGAAAGGGATGAATCAAGGGGGGTTATGAGCAATCCACCCGGACAACGACATGCGTCAATGCCAATCTGCTAGAATGGTACCAAAGGTATTGCTGCTATCGATATGACTCCAAGACTCTACCTTGGAAGGGAGTCGTACTGGATACTTGCATGGTCATTTGTGGTTGTATAGTACTGGATTGAATAATTAGGGTTACTGGTTGCCTTCTAGGCCCTGCGGCATGAGATCATATTTCTCTGGGGAACAGGATGGGTCTGTGATCTATCAGATGCACACTTGAGCATTGTCCGAAGGGAGGAATTGCCCAAGGATAAGTGGAGGTGAAAACTACTCTGATTGACGACATCATGCATCGCCTTTTCCTACAGTTCAACGCCTATGGCATCTACACACGGTCTTGTCTGATGTAATGTAAACAACAACAATTGCAATCGCTACATACTGTAGATCGTATTATGCACGTCTATGCCTATGTTGAAATGATCCTGCGCACTGAAAGATCGCCCACCGCCCTCAGTTGGGTCTCTGCATGGGCAGAAGACCCGGTCTGTCAGGGTTTGTATGATGGAGAGCAGTTGGATGCTTCTTGACAGCCTAACCTGTTGAGTGGGTTACGAAGGAGACAGTTGGATGCTCTTCCCTCTGATGGCTTAAGAACTGAAATCACAAGAGTTGCACCGCTACTACCCCCAACCCGCCGGCATGCTCGGAAGCAAGCACTCGAATTTCCTCGGCGCGTCTTCTCTTCACCGAGAGGAGATCCGGGACACTTGCTCCCCCACGGAGCATCATGGCGGATAATGAAAGGCTGCAATAAATGCGCCAGTGTCGATTCGGTCCATATGCGTTTCCGATTACCAGGCAGTGATGTCCTCGACCTCCGCCTCTCCGAACGTGCTGCTCTTGATTAATTTGTTAACGCCGTCGACGGCTACTGCCCCGTCGGCAGGTGGCTTCGCCATGATGTCCGGCAGGACTTCTCGGAAGAACTCCAGGATGTAACGGTTGACCTGCTCGAATTGCAAAAGGAAGGCATCGTGACCTTCCGGGCTCTCAATTCGCCTGAGCCTCGAGTTGGGGATGCCAGCCGCGATTTCCTTCTGCTCTTCGAAAGTGAAGAGTCCATCGGTCTCGATTCCAAGAACCAGCGCTGGCTGCTCGATCTGCGACAGTGCTTCCTTGACGGGATCCTCCGATCCCGGACTGGCCCGGTATCGTGACACATCGTGTGTGTCGAGCTTGCGAGTGATAGCAATGTAGCAATTGGCGTCGAATCGTTTCACAAACTTCTCTCCCTGGTATCGAAGATAGGATTGTGCTGAAAAGTAGGTGGGAGGTCGCTTTCGCTCACTCTCACTGACGGGCGTGCTAAAGGTCTTTGTGCCGGAGAACTGAGGATCCATATACTGGACTTCAGAGGGCTGCTGCGGCCCAGGCGAGTTGCGCTCGCTGGATGCCCGGGTAGACATACCGGCCTTATGACCATCATTATGAATGGCCCAGTGTTCATTCGGTGGAGTCGGCAAACGCTCGGTGCCATTGATATTCTGTCTCTTCGACGGGTCGGGAACGTTTCTGCCAAAGCGAGACTCGAAAGAATTGCGGCTTCGGTAGGTCAGAAGAGCGGACATGCGCGCCGCTCCCAAACCGGTGGATGGAGGGTCATCGAATGAATAATAACCGTCCTCATATTTGGGGTCACTATAGATGCTTTGCCGCTGAGCTTCACCCCAGCTGATGCACCATGCCGAGTGCCGGGCAGAGGTGGCAATGGGAACAATCGCTCGGACGTAGTCTTTGCCGAAGTAGGCGTACTCAAGAGTCAGCATGCCGCCCATAGAACCGCCGACGACGGCTGCAATCTGTCGGACGCCCAGATCGTCCAGGACCATCTTATGAATTCTACTTTGGTCAGCAACCTCACAACTCAAGTTTGATGTATGAGCCTACTAACCTCACGTCATCGCGAACAGTCGTAAGAGGAAATTCAGGTCCATACAGCCCTTTCTCGGGATTGCCATCCTTGTAAGTCACAGCACTCGCACTTCCGTAAGGACTACCCAGACTGTTCAAACAGATGACGAAAAACCGCGATGTATCAAAGGCTTGACCGGGACCTCCGAGCAGGGGTCCCCACCAGTCAGCCACATCGGCACTTCCGCTCAGAGCATGGCAGATCACCAGCACGTTGTCACGGTTGGGGGACATTTCACCCCGAGTTGTGTAGGCGACAGGAACATTGTAGAGTGTCACTCCCGATTCCAGGGTAAATGACGGGATGATAGCGATGGACTGATCGGTGATGAGTTTCGCATATGGGTTTTCAGGTAAGGTTGCGACTCTCTCTACGGGATTTAGTAGCTGTTCACCAAGTGATCATGAAAATCAGGGGCAATCAGAGAAGGGCGAAAGATGAGAAATGGGGGATACCGACGGAATTTTCCAGGAGCACCGTTGGTTTCAGGCGCCATTATGGGCCTCTTGACGCGAGAAATGTGAGAATGAAATGGAAAGCAAGAATGACTGAAAGAGTAGGAAATTATTCTCAATTGATGGACCTGCGAGAAAAGAGGAGACGTCAAGAAAAGAACTTTGAAGAGTAAGGTACTCCTACCTTAAGATCCTGAAAACTGGGGTCCACTATGACTCGAGTCCGGTCGCGGAGGTCTCGTCATCTTAAGCCAATCAGAATGCCTGGATGCTCATGAGAGCGGTGAGAAACCTTCCGCCACTAGGTATTATTAACTAACTAACTAGTTAACTAACGTAATCAACCACCGAGCGACGAATACCACCGAGCGACGAATTTCTCCCTACGCCACCCACTTCCTTTCTTCAACGCGTTGTTTTATCACCACTATTATTAAAAATGCCTTTATCTCAAGAAAA